>NC_081415.1:73772455-74072455 GCF_030272615.1 Cryptomeria japonica | reverse complement strand
AAATGCATGAAACTCAATAACAAGGTCATGGACTTGGACGATAAGAATACGGACCTTGAGCTGGAAGTGCGTGGTTTGATGATGGTGAATGAGAGATAGGAGGTAGTTCGTGAGGAATGTGCTAAAAATAGCAAAATCATAAGTGACTAGATGTAGGGGATGCTAGATGTTTGTACGCAATGCACTCAGTACTGGAAACAGAGGTATGCGGAGGTGTTTACCTTTGTAATAGATGAAGATGATGGGAATGATGTGCCTCCCCTTACTCCAACCACTGGGGAAACAAAAGTCATTTAAATACTCAACCTCTGCCTCTATAACAGGCTTGCACTGTTACAAAAGTTTTCCTGTTCAATAAAACGTCAGCAGTGGTGCAGAATTTTTGCAATTAGACATATTCTTTCATTTAGGAAGACACTTTGTATGCTTCATGAATGGTTATTTTCAATAAACTTTATTGACCGAAGTTTTTCTTTCTAGTTCTTTTCTTCAGGAGCCCTTCTTGAGCTAGTTGTAAAAATATATTAAGTGGCCTTACCACCTTGTCAAAAAAATTTAAAAAAAATAAATGTGATTGACTTCACTTAAACATCAATGGTTAATGATTGGTTTGTTGTACACTTTTTCATGCTTTCTGAATGGTTCTATGTGGCTTTTCCCTTTTCTACACATCTTCTATGATGAATGGCTTTTGCACTTCTCTTAATAAGTTAATATGAATTCCCAATCAATGTTCGTAAGCCAAGGCGGGTGAATCTATAACTGAAATCTAACTGTAGGTTAAAAAATTTTTTATAGCGGATTTAAAAGAACCACTAATTGTATGATGGCAATTTTTTTTTATAGACTAAAAAAATGCTTATTTATAAATGATGGATAAACTAAATCACAAGTACATAAGATAGACTTCTCAATGACTATTATTCTTCATAAATATTAAATATCGATCAATGAGTATTAACTATTAAAGCTTTACCACATGAAAGGTTTGTTTTGGAGCCAGAATAGCCATGGCCATCTATTTTGGAGCCACAATAGCTTCATCTCACAAGAAAAAGGTGTACTATAACACATAGGTTAGATGTACTTGTATTCCATAAAAAAAGAAACTCAAATTGAAAGTAAGACTTCATATATATGTGACAATTGTTAGTCAATCATCTCCACTAATTCATGGGCCTAAAGGAAATGGTGGACGCATCTATTGTCACTCCACAAAGACAGTACAAAATGACTAACATGCGTGTTACTAAAAAAATGAACTGATATGGTAATGAGTTGTATCTTGTAGATGATTAGTGCCTTCATTGTTGTTTGGGCTGCACAATCTTGATCTACAGTAATCTTGCTTGTAGTCTTTGCTTGTCTTCATCACTTTTTTTGCATATAGCCTCTTATATGTAGAGTTCTCTCTCAACATAAACTCTATTTGATCTTGACTCAGTTTAGCCACATCTAAGTTTAGGTTGCTAGTGATTCTATGGTCAGTCTTTCCAACTTGTTGTATCATCAAATGTCCAAAAGCTTCTTCTTTGTCAACCAGTGTGGGTCTCTTATCTTTAGAATAGATAGCCCATTGCAGAAGAGCTTTCTAATCTGGATCATATTCTGATCCCCTGAAGGGCGATTGACTAACCTATCACTAACATGCAAAACTAATGGCTGCAATTGACTAACCTATCACAAAAATGTGAAACTAACAGCTGCAATTGACTAACCTATCACAAAAATGCAAAAATAACAGCTACGATTGACAAACGGTTGTGATTCGACTAGTGGCTAGTGGACTTTTCCTTTTGGCATGTGAAACAACAAACTAGACTAACACGTCGTCAAAACTAACTACTGCGATTGACTAACCTATCACAAACATGTGAAACTAACGGCTGCAATTGACTAACCTGTCACAAACACACGAGACTAATGGCTGCAATTGACTAACCTGTCACAAACACGTGAAACTAACGATTGTGATTGACTAACATGTCACAAACACGTGAAACTTACTGTTGCGATTGACTAATCTATTAGTAACACGCGAAACTTACGGCTGCGATTGACTTACCTTGCACAAACATGTGACATTTATGGTTTTGATTGTCTAACCTTTAACTAACACGCAAAACTAACAGTTGTGATTCTAGTACTAGCTAGCGGACTTTTTGTTTTGGCATGCAAAATAATGAAATGGACTAACACACCGCGTTAGTGCTTTTTCTTGATTCGGTGACTGGCTGGCCCATGTGTTTTCAATCCAAGGAGAGAAAATTGACATTCTTGCATCATCATGAAGGAGATAAAATTGTCTTCAATATTGCATTATTACAGAAATCAATGCTATTCCTTTTAGAGAAGACTTAATGTGTATCACATGTTTAGAGAAAGGATTATATTTATTAGATTATCCGCATTCCGTATCTGACATCTTAATTTCATTGCATATCAAAATTGCAATGCCTATGACATGTTTATGGACGCGTCTATTCTAGCTTCAAAATGACAGTACAGATTGACTAACATGCGTGTTAGTCACACATTTTACACCATTGATTTTACAATAAACGGCTGCGATTGACTAACCTATCGCTAACATGCTATACGGAAGGTCTGTTTTGGAGCTAGCATAGCTTCAGCCCATGTTTAGAGGGTTGCGTCTATTCTAGCTCCAAAATAGGCCTTTCATACACCGTGTTAGTGACAGGTTAGTCAATCACAACCGTTATTGCAAAATCGATGGTGTAAAACGTGCGACTAACTTTTTGGAGCCAAAATAGATGCGTCCTGTTTAGAGAAAGGATTATATTTATTAGATTTAAATTAACATATAAAGTGTATTGCTTTGTAGATAAATAAAGTGCATAGAGGCAAACATATAAATTGTAAACATAACTAAGACAAACATATAAATCGTAAACATTCGAGACAAATGACATTCAAAGATCAGCTATGTAACCATAGAAATTAACTATTTTATAAATAATAGCATAGTCATATAGGAGCAGTTATACAATTTTAATTAGAGGACCTCCTCTATTTTGGGAATCTACTTTGTATCCTCATAAACCTCCCTGTTGGCCGTGGACTACCATAACCCATAAAAATGGGGGTGTAGTCCATAATAAGCAAGTTCCACGGAAAGAATGTCGTGACATCCTCAATACTGTCATTAGAGTATGGCACCAGGGACCATCCACGTCCCCAATGGGGTCTATCAGCACAGATTATGTGAGTCCAAGGGAGAGTGAATGGCCAATATGCAAGGGTGAAATACAATGGCCATAGTCTCCTATACAAAGTGACTGTCAATAGAGTCGATAATTTGACGAACGAGATCACGTCTTCTATGTCAATAGTGTACATATTGTCCTTGGTATAATGTCTTCCCATTCGAATGGTCCACTCAACAGCCCGTCTAGGAGTTATTGTTCAGATAATATCTGAAACAATGATATCCAAGAGGTGTTAAAATAAAGAAGACTCCTTGTCGTTGTCTGCCAACCTCTCTATCAATTTGCAGATACATACGATAAGAGTGTTAGTAATATAACTATAGCATTCAAGAAATGTAAGACATAATAGTATCAAGCACTCAAAAAATGCAAGACATAATCACACCATAAGAGTATTAATTATTTAACTAGAGCATTCAATAAATTGAAGACATAAAAGCATAATACTTAAAAATTAAGTTGCATAAAACTTGCACCTGTCACCCGACATGTATGTGAACACCATTTAGTGATAAAACAGGGGAAAAAAACAATAGACCTGCATACAAAGATAAATTATAAAAGATGGTTAGGGACAATTATAGTAAACATTACAACGCAACTACAATAAATAAAGTTGTTCCATATTACGCAATAGGTTGAATGAAGAATGGCTAAACATCAAACACATATATGACATAGTAACAATCGGAAAGCTTGATCTGAACAAATAATACCAAAATTAGTATCAGCAAGGATCACTGTGTGATCCCTCTCCACGTAAAATACCATCAAAAGCCAATCACTAATGAGGACTCCTATGGCCAGGTGTTGAGGTGGTGCCAAACACTGTCACACATAAGTGTGTATTAGTTTCACCGACTACAAGATACAATGACTAAATAAATGCATGTAGCATTCACATGTTTAGAAACCACTTATAGGTGACACTAGAGTACAAACCTGTATTAGACACAACCAATGCAGTGGCAAGGACATGCAGTTCCCGTGCTTAATCCAATTGCCTCTTTTCCCTTCTCCTCCTAGAAGTCTCAAAGGGAAACTCAAAGGTGAGAGGCTTCTAAACATCATGATAGATCTCACTTCTACTACTATGCCTATGTCGCCGCCGATTGCAATGATGGACCCGACTTGCACTGAACCAAGGCCGCATATAGTCGGTGGTTTTATTGGTTGGATCGGTAGATGGTCTAAAATCAAATGACATGGCACCAGCATTCTGAAGATCAGCCATGAACCTATCCAGACAGCCTACAAATGCCATTAGTTTATCACCTGAACTCGACATTGTTTGTGACAATATGTTTAACTTTCGGTTTGCTTTGTTCCACATTACAGTATCCACATCCTCTAAATTTGTATGTGCATTAGAAATGGTATCAACGACATGTTCAAGTGTTGAATTTTCATTAGTATTAGCAGATGTTGGAGTCGACATAGGAATAGGATCTGTATGAAACAAGATCATAGGGTGAAGTACACATCTTTTAAGTTAGCAAAAATCAACATTCACGAACATCCACTTACCCGGAACACGTGAATTGTGGAATGAATTGTTCATCATTGCAACAACCTTCAATGCATGCTTGCACATGTTTCCTCACAAACTCCACAAACATTCATAGTTGTAGAAGTGATCCCCAAATTTCATAACCACATACCAGTTGCACGAGGACTGACTTTTCACCTAGTGCCATCAAGGAGTAGTGTCATTTGGAACACAATAGACATCAGGAATTTCCTTTTCCCTCTCCATACTAGTTTGCAAATGTGTCAACCTGTAGTTTTTGATAAATCCAAAATGCTATAATTCTCGCTTATGCTGGTAGAATAGTTCCACTTTATACACAAGTATAAAATACAAATTGTCCATCCTCCTCGAGCACATCTTTTTATCATCTCTTAGGTGCAGTGACTTCAATTTACCATGGTATGATTAGATGGCATTATTTGTTTCCTAAGTAGCATGAGCGAAATTCCTAAAGTTTTTCACCCACATAGCTGGCCAAAAAATAAAAAAATCTAAATAAAGAAATTAAAAATAGGAGTAGGATGTCAACTACCAAATGACAACCAAAACAGGTAACAAGTCATAAAGCCACCACTCGAATGTAATGTCCAACTCATCGATATGGCCTTCTCCTTGACAGCATGTGTTGTAGAAGTACTCTAGAAAATGTGGCTGATCATTATATTCGGTAAAGAAAGTGTGCAGCTCCTCCATAGTGCTCTCTTCACTTTCATGCATTGCCATCATTATCACCCCTAGATGGTGAAAAATGTCCATTGATCTTTCCTTCATTGCATACTTGTATACATTCTTCAACCATGCTCGATGTACGTGCCAAATACAAAGTATGACATGGCATTCAAAAAAAGACTTGTCATGAACAAAATGTTTAATTGCACTGAGCTAGGAGTGTGGTCATTTGAAATAAAACATAAAGTAGCATATCATACTATTTGATTTCATGTAGACAAAATATCACTCTTGCACTTACTCTATGGCTTGAATCTCTGCACTCGCATCATCTATGATAAATGCATTGATCCTCCAATCAGACCTCTTTTCCTTTCCTCATCTCCACAACTCCATCAACCACACTTGGATATCCTCGATCTTGTTCCTTGATGTCACAACCCATGCAACAAGAACCCTCAATTGCTGCTCGTCTAAGACGAGACATGAATACAATTGATACTGTTTTAAACAACAAACAGGAAGATCATGACCATCCATAGATCAAATGGGTTGCATGAAAATAGGTTAAGTTCGAAGAGACATACCCCGTATTTGTTTTTTGCGAATGTTGAATCCATTGAGATGATTGAGTCATGTGATAATCGTACCATCATTTCAAGCATCCAAGCCATTTGTATCCCCATAAGGAAAGGTCTGTCGGCACCTTGTGGTTGCTTGGAAAAAAAGAAATTTGCCTCATCCTATTTTTTCCATTCTAAGATGCTAGTGGCATCGTGCACATGCTTTTGTGACTGAATAGAATGGACCCTCGTTGCTGTGTTGATAACATCCTTGCATGTCACGAATGAATCTCTCTTCTTAAACATGTCATGAAAAACGGGATCATCAAGATGTCTGTCCATAATAGCATCAACACTCACATCCATCAACAATAGCCTCTCTATATATGCTTTGCATTCATTGGAACGGTTTGGTGCAAATTAAGAGCGCAACTCATTACTGGTATCATTGACGCCATGACAAGCTTCACCATTCTTGTCTACATGCAACAGTTGCTTGAATATCAAGATGGCCACATCTGGCCTACCATATAACACCTTAACAATGAAGTGGCATGTACAACCTATTTTTTCTGATATTTCTGCATGCACTTCTTATTCATCAACTTCTTCCTATTGTCTTCTGGTCCATATGAACACCAATACCATAAAAAAAAAACTCTCCTATTATCAATAATAGTCGTAATGTCATTAAACATAAACAAAGAATATGAAAGAATGTGTCTACAAACCGGCTGTAAATATTTGTTGTATGTGTGTTGTGTAGAGCACTATCGTTCTGAGTGTGTCGCTTTCAGAGGAATTGGGTTTCAACACCTTCACGCAACGATTCCCATCTCATGAATGCATCCAATCTACCTAGTGGAATTGCTGCACACAGGTCTATCATTGAATCATTTTTGACACAAATTGGCATCCACTGAATAAGCCTTGAACATAAATGACACAAACCTTCACCACTATCTTGAACTTCCAATACCATAATGTCCTGCCATTTCTAGTGTTTTTCCATTCTTGTCTTGCACATATCGGAGAAAGAAAGAGATATCATAAATATTAAACAGCCATAGTGATGATATCTTCAATGTGATACTATTTCGAGATATTGGATGATGTCAAATGTGTTTGCCATAATATTGGTTGCTTTCCACAAATGACCAAGTCTACTTTACTGTTAGACCTTCATCCTATTAGCACATATTTTTACAAAATAGTTTTGTGTTATATATGGACACTTTTAGTTTCATCATAAGAGCATTTAGTGGTGGATTGTATGTACAGGTGATATGTTGCAGTATCTTCATGAAAAAGCATCACTTTGGCATATTGAAGGGAATGTTGAGTGATATGTTGAGTGTTAGACAAGTCTGATTTGGAGCTACAGTAGCCGAGGCCATTTTAAATATGCCTCCAATTCACTTGACCTTTCTTCATACTCATCATCGGTTTAAATCTGACCAATGAAATAGTGTGAAGAAAATATGCGATCTCTTTTGGCATAACCTCTACCAATGACTAACATGCATACATCATCAACAGGTCTTAATTTATGTTACCTCGATACCCGATGCACCAAATAAAGAAGTCAACTCTACGAGAAAGACTTTCTCTGATAAAGCGGTTCTAGTCAAGAAAGGAAGAAGACTCATCGGGATAACATACATCATCGGGAGATTGTTTTCTTGTATGTATTAGACCCTATGGGATTGTTGGGATCACTAATATTCAAGGTGGATGGTTCATTTGTTCAAAATTGTAAAATTTTAATTATCGGCATAAGTAGCCTCCATGAAACAACATTGGCAAGCAAAAGATGGATTATTGGCATAACATGTACCAATAAATTAGAGGGCGGATTCATTGAAACACTTAAAAATAACTTAGCACAGTGCATGCTCTTGAAAAAGTCATACCATCAGGATAGCTTTTTTCGATGAGGCAGAAGGTGTAACTTATGAACCTATCGGTGTAACTTGTAATGATAAGGCAATGCGGATCATGCAGTTATAGCATCGGGAGATTGGAAGTAATGAGAAAAGTCTATCCCAATACCTGATGACTTAAGGGAATCGAAGGTGGGCCCATCAGAGAAAAAGACCATATCGGGATAGTGCAAAAAATGGTTAGATCGATCCTCGATGACATGGAGAATCGGAAGGCTGAACCATTGCTATTACCTAAACCAATAAAACAAACTCAGAAGCATAAAGCATAAAAGTGCATCGAAGACTCATCGGGACTTTGGGAGGAATAGAAAAAGGCTATTCCGACCCCCGATGAAGATAAAAGCTCCTACGGGGATATCGGTTTAAATTATACCGATAAAGTAAACATGCAATAGGACTAATCAAGACATCAGAAGAAGAAATTTTATGCTATGTTGAGTACCGATATCTCTATTAAGGCGGATGGAGAATTGCTAGGAGTTCTTCAAGGTGATTTATGCTGATAACGTGGGGGACTTAGTGACAATGCGGATTGGTATATTGAGATCATCGGGGCATTAGAGGGACATAAATTGAACTATTCTGATACCCAATGGGACATATCAGACTATATTTTGGCTATCGGGAGGGGTCGGACATGGCTATTCTATCTCCAAAATAGACCTATCGTACAACATGTTAGTGAGAGGTTAGTCAATCACAACCGTTAACTGCAAAATCGATGGTGTAAAACATGCGACTAATACGCGTGTTAGTCAATCCATACTATCTGTCTGAAGGTTTAGGGTTTTTGAAATTTACCCTTTTTATGTCTTGGAATCCCCGCATTCTATTTCAATGTTACTTTTCCACTTAAGTGGAAGGGTCATTCCATCGTGAAGGGGTCCCTCCTTTACTTTTTGCCTTAGGCGGGTCTCTATTAATGTTTTATTTTGTGCCATTTTCCTAAGTTTTTAGTTGTTTGTCAGGTCCCGTAAAAACCATGCAAGTTCTGGTAGATCAGATGGCGTACATGAATTCACAAAGGAATATAGCCCAAACTTTACCTTTCGTGAAGCTGCAAAAAGAGTGGCGGGCACGGATGGTGGGTTAAAGAATGAAGGTTAACGGATGATATATTCTAGGTGATCCCATGGTCCATGTTGTTTTGTAAAGGAAAGATGCTTGGAGTTTAACTTTCACAAAGCAGTGAAAGGGAAGTGGGCCCAGCATGATGATGATCTGGAAAGTGAAGAAGGTGCATCTTGAAAAGGATCCGACGGTCTATGTTATTTCGGTGGGCAAAATAGCATGGAGTTTATCTTTCACGAAGCAACGAAAGGATGGTGGGCCCAACAGATTAGACTAGTCCTTGTTTTAAAGGCTGATCAAGTTGGAGTTGATCAGATGGCCCAGGTTGATTCGTAGCTAGAAGCAACATGAAATTTACCTATCGGGAAATGGCGAAACGAACTGGCAGTTACATGGCAGATGATGTGGCAGAATAGTTGGATGCTGGAAATCAAATCAATAAGGAAAAAGGTAATTTGTCACTTGTCATGGTTAAGTAAAACACATGGCAGTCCTGGATGAATAAATGGCTCACACATAAGAGCTATCTACCGATAATCAATAAAGAAAGTTAAAGATTAAAGGTTGCACATCTCGAAAGAGATCCAATGATGAGCATTGTTTTGTAGCCCGGAGATGCAAGGTTTTTAAACTTCGTGAAACATTGAAAACCATTTGCAGTGAGGACTTCATAGGGTTAGTGAAAAGGATTAGCGGTCACCGTGGAGAATAAAGATTAAGCGAATGCGCGGTTTTTAATCTTCACGAAACAACGAAAAGCTAGGACAATGAGATTTCCTTTGTGGTCCATTGGAGCTTTTTTTAAATTCAATTGCGAATTGATTGCCAAAGCATGTGGATTAAAGTCACAATTCAATGCTCTGTTGCCCTATTAAGCCTCACATCAACAAAATTTTAGTATCAATTCAAGGAATTTTGTAGAGGAACCATTGCATAGAGAGAATTGCTTCAGGCAATAAGTAAATTCTGCACTCATTTTGAAAGTTACAGTTCGAACTAGTTTCATCCAATGTTTAAATTCTCACAAGTATGTTTGAGTTTTAAATTGAAATACCTATAATTCAAGATGGCACCACGAAGAGATTTCATAGGGAAAGTGAATTATCAGGATAGAGCTATATGTGATGATTTCTTAGAACAATTAACCATGTCTACAAATGTTGCTACTAAGACCAAACAATTAGTGCCCAAGGCCCCTTGTTTGAGAATTGGAGATGGTTTGTATGACAAAGGGAACTGGTTGAGGGATTAACAAATAGGGAGATCAAGGCTGGGACTTTTCAATGTGGGTTTTCAAGGTGGGTTTTGGCCAAAGACATTCCTCTGCTCCAATGAACAGTATGTGGGAATTAGATGTGGGAAAGCTCATAGTCCCTAGGGTTTTTATGGATGTAGATTTATTAACCCAGGTTGTAAATAATTATGACCCTTTTGTTAAATGTGTGAGAAATGTGAATGGGGGAGCCTTAATTGAGATTAATGATGATGAGTTTAGGAAGGTTTTTACGCTCAGTGAGGTATCAAACTACTTAGAGCCAAGCAATTTTGATACACTTGCACAGGTCTACAATGTGCAGAGAGATCACCTCAGGAGTGGTCCTTTGAAAGAATTTTTTTGTCAAAATAGGAGGGTTAACTGTTGTAGGCCCTAGTACCATGGAATCCCTCTATGTGAATTTGTTTACTCTGAGGGCTAAAGGCATGTATTGGTCACTTTGTCAGATTTTTGGGGAAGATGCCCAAACTAGTATGCCAACTCACTATATGCTAAAGATAGCACAGATCTTAAACCCCTCTCTAGCAGTAACTTTTGATTATGCACCTTATCTCATTAATTGAATCCATGCAGGGTTGATAGGGAGTAAAAATGGTAAGGTAGACAAACCTTTTGGGTGGTACTCTCTTCTCATGCATATGTTTTTGTTTAAAGGTGTTGATTACTTCGCTAATGGAATGGATCTGGTTAAGGAAAAGGATGGTGAAGAGATGCATGTGCAATTATGGAGCACAATTTTGTCTTGGGATAGAGAGGATGCCAGTTACTTGAAGTTTGACAGATGCTTTACATCTAGGCTTAGGATTCTCTTGTGCCAACAAAACCCTAGGATCCCTAAGGCCCTCCTAGAGTTCCTTAGGACTAAAAAATTTGTTGAAGGTATCAAGATTGTGCACAACTAGGGTGATGTATATTTATACCCTGTCTCTATGGTGTTTAGATTTATGGATTCAGAGGAACTCCATATTTTCTTCCTTATCAAGTCCCATTGAAGATAGGAATTGCAGAGATCCTAAGGCAAATCAGGGGTGTCCAAGAGGCAGAGTTAACAAATAGGGGAAAAGGGACCAATTTACCTACCATCACCATTGCTCATCAATTTGTAATTACCAAGGGTGGCTAGAAACACTTTGATGTTTTCTTTCAACCATATATGTTGCCTACTGTAGTATCAAGATTTGTTGACCTTGAAGATTTCTTAAATGGTATGTTTAGAAAGAGAGCAGTATGTAAAGGTAGACCACATCAGTTCCATTTTCCTGAGGATCTGATCAGAAATGAATTCAATCTAGATGAGAAAGAATTGAGAAAAGAAAAATGGGTAGCATACAAGAAGGCTCTTGATTTTATTCACCAATTTGATGGTGGTTATGATTCTCTGTCTAGTTTTACTCTTGTTGAGGAGAAAATTAAATTCTTAATTATTTATTTTGAACACCTAATGCAGACATTGAAGGAGAAAAGGGAGGTTATAATGAGGAATGATCCTAAAAGGGCTAAGTTGGTTTTAGCCAAGCCTGCCTTTGCCAAAGCCATCCCTCTAGGTGATTATGTGATGCATAAGAAGTGAAGGTATAGTGTGCTAGTGCTAGTAACTGCTAAGCCCTCTACTTTAAAAGGAAAGAGAGAAATAGAAGATGTCACTAACATCCAAAACTCCCCTTAAAGGCAAAGGGAAGGAAAAGAGGTGCAAATAGGTGAACCTTTGTGCTCTCCATCCTAATCCCCTATCCATGTGGGAGATGAATAGATAGCCGCAGAGAAATTGTTGTAGTTAGGAAGTCTCAATGAGATTGCCTACACTTATGAGGAAACATAAAAGGGAATGCTCGAAGAGCCACCCAGTGCTGAGGTGAATTTGACTCCAGATGAGCTCAAAGGAAAGGAACTAGACCATGCTATCAAACAAGCTAGTGAGGAGTTCCTGGCTGATAATAATTTTGTTACAATAGGGTCCTTTATGCAATTTGGTTGGAAACAAAACATTGAGCAATTTAAGGCAAGATGCAAGAAGAAAAAGAATGAGAAACCCCACAAAGATGCAAATATAGTGGAGGAAGAGGTGAAGAAAGAAATGATGGTATAATTCAAAGCCATTACTCCTAAAAAGGGGAGAGAAATGGTGTCAAAGGATGGTGTTTTAATCCTTCCTGAATGGGACATAGCAGATGCCTTAGTGCTTGAAGTAGTAAGGAAAGAAACCAAGCCCCTACAAGGAGTGACATTCAGTAAGGATAATGCTGCTTTGGTCATGTGGTCCCTAAACACAGATGAGAGCAGATTGAGGAAGGACACCTCATAATCTAGCTACCTAGGAGGTATGATAGTGAAGAGATTCTAGGACACTAGAGTGGTGGAAGCTGCCAGCACGGTTCTAGAAACTATAAAATTCAGTGTGGCAGTGGGTGATAAAGAAGCTAAGGAGAGAGCTAATCTCTAGGTAAAATTGGAAACAATTTTAAAGGCTTATAATGAGGCCAAAGGAGAGATAGCCAACTGGTATGGCATCATTGCTAGTTTACAAAGTCCATTGGTAGGGCAGTACTAGAAAGGTGATTCCTCTACTTTAATGATTACATCTTCTCCAACAAGACCCCCACCCACCAGTCCTATCATTTAATTTCCCCCTTCTCCAATGACCTCTGGTTTCTAGGCAACTAAAACCATAGAAGATGAGATGGAAAAGTTTAAACAGGGTCAGGCCTTGCTTGCAAGCAACTATGAAGAAAAGGTCAGAGGTACAATTTTGAAATTTGCTGACACAGTTAGAGCCTCTATTGTATACATTTACATGAAAAGAATTTTGAATATTTTGATTGATTTGAAAGAAGATAAGGCCACTTTAGAGCCAATTCTAAATAAGTGGATGCCTAGGAG
This sequence comes from Cryptomeria japonica, assembly GCF_030272615.1. NCBI lineage: Eukaryota > Viridiplantae > Streptophyta > Pinopsida > Cupressales > Cupressaceae > Cryptomeria > Cryptomeria japonica. The sequence continues at coordinate 74,059,292 of NC_081415.1, read as the reverse complement.
AGTGAATTTGGAACTTATGTGTTCATCTCATGTAGAGGCAGAGTCTGATGCCAATATCAAATCCACTTGTGAGTTAATAAAAGGGATGACTGGATTAGCAGAAGAAAGGGCAGTTGTGAAGAGAAAAGCCCACATATATAGAAAAGAATATTCTCATCACAAGTATGAGTTGTTTCCTGGGGGTTTTGCTGGTCCAAATCAGCTGAAAGAGGAAAAGGCATGGCTTGATGAGTTGGGGTATAACTTGTCAAAGAGGGTAAATGAGGTTATTAATATAGATGACACGTCTTTATTTATAAAGACAGTTGAGGAGATTGAGAAAGCAAAGTCACATTATGGTTATCTGGAGATAGAGGTTGGGAAATTGAGAATCACATGGAAAAGGCTAAATAAGATGAAAAAGAAGATTGTTAGCTTCTCCTGGCCAAGTGATGACGTGTTTGAAGAGTGGAAAAACAAATATGCAGTAGAAGGAGAGGAAGTCCCACAACAATTAGAAGATGCTGCAATGGAACAACAAACTTAAAAGGCCATTAGGAAATAAAATGATTGTATTTTTCTATCCTTTTTCAACTAGAATCATGGTTGTAACAAACTTTTCCTAGGAAAGTCGGAAGCTTGTTTGCATCCATATTGTTATAAATGTATACCAGGACTTAGAAAAAATCATCACAAGAATTTGTAAAGAAACTCTACTGAAATATATCTAGGGTGTTTCTGGTTCTCTCTGGAATTACCTTGAGTCATGTAACATTTTCAAAATGAATCACCTTGTTATATGTTAGTCTAGAATTCTATTTTCTTGGTGTCCTTTTTATATACAAATAGAGTTATTAAATTTTCTTACAGGGAGGAGTAGGAAGGAATCAAAATTTGAGAACAACACTCCTCACACTTACCATGGTCCTATCAGGGCTCGGCATAACATAAAAGTTCTTTTTCTGACATCCCCATCAATCCTCATTTGATTCTCTCTTTATTGGTATAACTCACACCGATACTCTAGCCAATGCTTCTATCTTCATTGTAGGTTAGAATAGACCTTTTTTATTCCTCCCAAAATCTCAATGAATTCCCAATGCACTTTTGTGTTATATGCTTTCGAGTTATTTTATCGATATAGGTGATACTGATGGCTCGCCCTTCTGATTCTCCATATCATTGAGGATTGGTCTAGCAATTTTCGCACTACTCTGATATGTTTCTTCTTTCTGATGGGCTTGCCTTCAATTTCCTTTAGTCATCGGGTATTGGGATAAAACTTTCTTATTACTTCCGATCTCTCGATACTATGTTATAAGCTTAGACATTTTGTTATAAGTTATACCGATGGTTTCATAGGTCATGGATATAGCAATTTATATGCTTTGCTAATAATCTGATGCAAGCCAATAGAAAGCAACTGCCTACTTCCTCATCCGAACAAGCTATCTCAATGGAACGATCTTTCAAAAACCGCACATCGAGCTGAGTATTTTTTAATGTGCTCCAATGAGTTCTCCCTCTATTTCATCGGTATAAGTGATGCCGATAATCCTCCTTTGGTTTGCCAATGTGGTTTCATCTAGAGCTTCGTTTTAGCTAAATGTGGGCCATACCTTAGTGGAAGGACAAACCAGAGACCTCTGTGTGTTTGCATGCACTTTGGTAGATTTGTATCAAGCCCGTTAGATAAAGTACATAGGAGCAGGGAACTTGACGACTAGTTCTCATAATAGTAAAGATATGATGTTCAGACGAACCTTGATTGGAATTCGGGCCTCTTCTAGTTAGTCTCTAGACTTCTCTAGAAATTTTGAAACTTTATATAAGGAATAGTTTAGATTGCAGTCTTAAGCCTAGAAGTCTTGATCTAAACCGATGGTGCATCATTTTGGTGTCAGTTACCTATGTAGAGAGGAATCGATCCAGGCCCAATGCAACCGGCTATTTCAAGCAAATGATGTGCTCTGGAATGTTGTATGGTGGGTGGCTAATGGTATATTGGGTGCTAATTGACACTGGTGTTATGGGTTTGTTTATGAGGCTATCATTTGCCCTATGGTTGACATATTTGATTCAAAGGAAGCGACCATACAAAGGATCGACGTCTTTGTCTGCCTATTTGATGGGCACGCCCTGGGAAATGCCATTCTAGAGTTGGATTTTGATTATTGGGTAAGCACCCTCCACATCTATTTTAACGACACCAACTACATCTCCTCTGAATTGGAGGAGTCAGACACTAAAGACGAGGAAATTACCCAAAAAAGGGTAGCACGGGAGAGGAGGAAGAACTTCATCTAGAAGGTGTGAGAGGTGTTTAGGGTAGGGGTGAGGAATGAGAATCTGGATCCCTTCCACAAACTACTGAACTCCAATGATAACTGGCTCTCGGTACCAGCCGCTGTCAAAGTAATGGAGATTGGAGAGAACATGGGTGTCATACTCCAATACATTGGGAGTTAGTTTTGTTGTTTATCTACAATTTCTTGTTTTTCATATGTCACTCGCTATACTTCTATGACCCTATTGCAGACAATAGGATTAATTTTGTAAAATTAGCATTAGCACTATTTTAGGTAGTTACCGAATAAGTTATAAAACATCTTGTCATGGTAAATAGGAGAAAGTGTCACCATTGTAGGTGCATGGAGTGCCTTCGATGGTCATTTTGTAGACAATATTTTTATGTTTAAAGATGTCATTTTCATCTACATGTATGGATGAGGGATGGCTAGTGGACATTATAATTTGTAAAGAACCAATGCTTCTTACTTATTGCTGCTAATTTTTTAACACAATATTTGTTAAGTATTGATGTATTCAAATACAAATTTTCTGTCACATGAAGTATTAATCTATAGTTGTTAGTTTTGCCTTTTCTGTAGTTTAATATTGCTTCAATCTCTCTGTTAGCTTCAAACTATTATGCGAATTCATTGTACAGATTGACCAACATGCGTGTTAGTTGCACACTTTACACCGTTGAATTTGCAATAAACAACTGTGATTGACTAACCTGTCACTACCATGCTGCATGAAAAGTCTGTTTTGGAGCTAGAATAGCTTTAGCCCTAAGGGATTACTTTATCGGTATAACTTTCATTGATATCCCCGTAGGAGGTTTTATCTTAATCGTGGGTCGGAGTTGACTAAAATGTGTGTTAGTGGTCCATTTTACACCGTCCATTTTGTGACCAACATTCTGCGATTGTCTAACCTGTCGGTAACGCGCAACAGTGATTGACTAACCTATCACTAACATGGTGTACGAAAGGTCTATTTTGGAACCATAATACCTTGGACGGTATTCGGCCCAACGGGCATTTCATACATTTTCTTAGCGATAGGTTAGTCAATCGCAACCACTAACTGTAAAATCGATGGTGTAAAACATGTGAATAACACATGTGTTAGTTATTACTAACCGGGTATCGGTTTAGCAGACTGAGACCACTCCTGATAGCTGAAACATAGTCCAATATGTCCCATGGGGTATCAAAATAGTTCAATTTATGTCCCTCCAATGCCCCAATGATCTCAATATACCAGTCTGCATTATGACTAAGTCCCCTGCGTTATCAGCATAAATCACCCTGAAGAACTCCTAGCAACTCCCCATCCACCTTAATAGAGATATTAGGACTCATCATGGCATAAAATTTCTTCTTCCGATGTCCCAATGAGTCCTAATGCATGTTTACTTTATCAGTAATTTACACCGATATCCCCATAGGTGCTTTTATGCTTTCAAGTTTGTTTTATCGATATAGGTAATACTGATGGTGTTGGTGTAAATAATTATTCATCATGGATATTATTACACTTTACTTAAGTTTACTTAGGAAATGCATTTCATAGTAGTTTGGGTATGAGACACTTGGGTGTTTGTGCCACATTGGGATAGTGTGTGTAGGAGAAATTCCACCTTTTATGGTGTTGATCTTGTTGTTACACTCCACTCTTGTTGTTACACTCCACATTCATTGGGTGATCCACCTCATGTGGACTATTATATTATTTCTCCTAGCTACCCACACCTATTTCCTACCTACCCTTGTTTCTTATTGAGCCACATGTCATATTTGTGTGCTCACATATCCCTAGCCTTGCCTATATAAGCAAGCTCATCTACATTGTATGTAATTATGTAATTTGATTATTGATCATTTTCTATTGATGAGAATACAGTTTATTCTTGTCCCATATTATGTCTCTATTTTGTACATTTCATTGAGCTCTTGATCTTGGCAAAATCTCACATGGTATCAGAGCCATTGGGGCTTCATTGATTCATTTTGAAGAGGCCTTATTGCGATGTCAAGAGGTAGATCTGAGGAGCAGCATCTTTTCGAGGCGTCCTAGACCAGATCCGATCCCGCCATTGCATCTAGAAGGTCGTTTCCATGAATTTTGGTTATAAAGTTGGCCTATTTCGGTGAGAAAAAAAATTTCGCCAATTTCGCTATAATCGTATGGATTTTCAATTTTTTTTATTATATTTTTCGAAAAAAAAAAAAATTTCGGAAAATCTTTTTCAAAAATAAAAAATAAAAAAAAATAAAAAATTGAAAAAAATCACAAAAGCAATTTTTGGGGGGTCCACAGACCCCTCCCCTGTGACCCTGTACTGCAGGTCGACAGCACAGGTTTGCGCACTGTGTATGCTGCCGATGTCGTCCTGTACCCACGCCACGTACTGCCCTCACGTCGTCGCTCGTGCTCATCTCCTGCTAGACTCTGCAACATCAGTCCATGGCCCCGACACTGCCCATCGCTACGACCAGCACCTTTGCTCCCCCACAGGTCTCTGCCTGTCCCCGGGCCGCATCACCTACCACGGGCACCCACTCCTCCTCTCTGGTGCCTACATCCACACACCACCCGATGCCTCCCGTCGCCTTTAGGCAGTGCCTCCTGGCACCAACGCCGCCTCCGACAGGCCCACCTCCTCAGCCACGCGGAAAACCGGTGAACCCGCGCCCGCCACGTGGCAGGCGGCCACTTGCCCGCGGGTACAAACCCTTACATGTCAGATCCATACGGCCACCACGTAGACACCACATGGCTCACAAAGTCATCTTTTTGTACGCCATTGTATAGTGCCCAGTCAGCAAATCCGTATGGTACATACTGCACAGTCACCTGCACAGCCATTTGCCACGTCATCTATCCGTACAATACGGATGCCCAGTCAGCAGAGAGGCGAAGTTTTTGCGATGGTCATACAATCGTCAAATTTAACACAGTAACTTGCTGACATCAGCGCCACATCAACAGGGTTTGAAAATTTTGTAGGCCCCTCTCGTTTGCATTTTTGATTTTGCAGTTCAACTTCAAATGGCCATAACTTGCTCATTTTTGCTCCTTTTTGGGTGCAATTTGTTTTGAAATAGGCTAGAATTTTGTGCTCTCTGTAGTGGTGAAGAAATTTTTTGATTTTGATGCATGGATTTTTTAGAAAATGCAGTTTTTGGTGACTGTACCTGAGTAATCCCAGTTTTTGCAACTTCAGAGTCTTCGTTTGGGGTCATACAACCTCCTTTTCAGGTGCCATTTTTTTTGAAAGTGCGTATTTTTTCATCTACTTTCACATGATACTATTAGATTTATGTCATTGTAAGTAGAAATTGTACTTTCAGATTTAGGCCATTTTTGGCTCTCTTGGTACTTGTATATTTGCTTGATTCTTTGTTAGATTCATTGCATTATTGATTGAAGTCTCTTATATCTCATTTGAGAAGTTGTAAAATTTGCATCATAAGTCCACTTTGCCTTGTTTTGTAAGTGGCTCATTGTAATCGCACTAAGTATAAAGTGCCAAAATCATCACTTTGGGGGGGTACTTTGATTGAGTGAATTTGGGGGGGTGTCTCTTGTGCTTTTGTGTTCTTGTGTTCCTTCCTTTTTTCTACTATGGGTTCTTCTAAGTTTCCTCTCTTAACTCCACATAACTATGCTACTTGGAAAATTGATGCATAGAGTAAACTTATGGAAAAAGGACTCACTCATTACATTGATGGAACTATTGTTGCTCCCGCTGATCCCAAGGTTGATCCAGTTGGTCACTTGGATTGGCTCACTAAAAATATCATGGCAATTGGTACCTTAAGAAAGTATGTATCAAAGGATCTCATTTTTCAGATTGAGAAATATACTCTAATCAAGGATGCTTGGCAAAAGTTTCAAGACTTGTATGGTCAAGTTGATGAGATTAGGGGATATCAAATTGATAGTGATCTCACCATGTTAGATCCCAAGAACTTTGATACTATACAAGATTATGTCACTAAGGCAAATGAGTTGAGGGCACAACTCAAAGATTGTGGCATTGATAAAAAGGATACTCAATTGATATTCAACTTGATGGGCAAGCATCCACAAGAATACGCAGCATTTGTTTCTAGTTTCCAAACCCATAGGATGACAATGGGTTCAAGCTACAAAATGCCTACAGTTGATGCTTTCAATAAAATGTTGATGATGGAACAAACTAAGTTGATAAGCATGGGCATTCTTAAGGCTTCTAAGTCTCAAGCATTAGTGGTAAATCAAGGGAACAAAGGAAATCAAGGAAAGGACAACTCAAACAAGAAGAAATGGCAATCAAAGCCTAAAGAAAAAGCACCATCTTCTCCAAAACAAGGAGATTCGTCCTCTTCCAAGAGAGATAAATCACCAAAGAGGGAGAGACCTACTTGTTCTTATTATAAAATGATTGGTCATGAGGAGCATCATTGCCATTCTAAGAAGATTGATGAGCTTACACATATCATCAAAAAGCATAACATTGATTTGCCTAAAGTCTACAAGAAGGATGATTCATCAACTTCCAATTCCTCACATTCAAAAGGAAAAGGGCAAGCATTTAATGGCTTCTACAAGTGGGAAGACTCACTCTTTTGGAACAAGAAAAGGAAAAGCTCTATGTGCTACTATCAGTCATGATTCAGAGAGATGGGTTCTAGATTCAGGGGCTTCTCATCATATGGCATCTTCGCAGTCTATGTTCTCTACATTTGAGCCTTGCACCATGCCATAGATTTTGATGGGAAATCATACATACATGGATGTGATTGGGAAAGGATCTATTGACATTGGGGATAACTTCTTCAATGATGTGTTGTGTGTACCTCACTTGACAAACAATCTCCTTTCTATCTATCAAATCACACATGGCGCAACTAAGAAGGTTGTGGAGTTCACACCTGACTCAGTTTTCATTAGAGAGTTGGAGACTAGAGCTATCATTGCGACTGGGGTGGTTGATCATGCATCTTGATTATACTCCTTTTCAGATTTTGTTGATGATGATGATTTCACATTTGATGATTCTACACATGTTGATCACACTTATTGTGATGGTTCAGATTTTGAGGAGAACTTTGGACACTTGAACATGTGGATTCTCACATGTGAACCCATTCTTGAGTCTTGTATTTGCTCTCCTCATATTGATATCACATCACCTATTGCACCTGATGATGCAGATAGTGCGACAGTTTTGCCTTCATGTGATTCAGTGCAGTAGGATATTCATTGTCTTCTAGCTTCAGATTCATGGGATGATTACTTGACAGACATTGCAAGTTTGTTTGTGGAATCCTACATTGCAGATTTGGGAGACATCATTGATGACATTCATCTTCTCTTTGATGAAGGTAATCCTTCTTCGATTGTTGCGAGGGCACACTCTGACCCTCTTGTTCATTCTCTACATGATCATTCTTTCGAGGTTGACATGATTGTGGATACTTATGTACAGCAGTTGGAGGAGGTCTCTTTATGTTTTGAGGAGACATGTGAGTCTTTGGGACATGTTCTACATCCATCTCCACTAGATCTTGGAGTGCCTTTTTCAGCAGTGTGGCATAGTTTACCACCTTTGGAGGGGGTATCTTTCAGCATCGACATGGGGACACTTGAGCAGTTTTCAAAGATTCCTTTCATCATGAGTTTTCTTCATACATCTTCCCTTCATGATTGGGGAGACTTCATGGATACACCTTTGGTTTTGTTTCTTCCTAAGGGGAGGAATGTTGTTTGATGTTCGTGTTGCAGTTTCTTCATGCATCGAGCTTCTATCATCGGTGCAGATTCTCCATTGAGGGGGGGTCACAGTTTGACTTCTCTTCTTCTCTCATATGGGGGGGACCTTTTCCTCACATGGGGTTTTGTTCCTCACATACTTCTATGAGAGTTCTGTTGTATATTTTCATCTCTCTTTTGGGGGAGGGTTTTTTCCCATTGGGTTTTTCTCTCTTTCCCCACTTTGTGAGAGATTTCATTGCATTGGTTTGCATGCATTTGCATTTGTACATGGGTACCTAACATGGCCTAGTAGCTGGGACCCATCTTGCATTGCTTAGTTGCATTGTAGACTTAAATGCATTCCCCTAAGTTGCACTTAAGGGGGGGTGTTGGTGTAAATAATTATTCATCATGGATATTATTACACTTTACTTAAGTTTACTTAGGAAATGCATTTCATAGTAGTTTGGGTATGAGACACTTGGGTGTTTGTGCCACATTGGGATAGTGTGTGTAGGAGAAATTACACCTTTTATGGTGTTGATCTTGTTGTTACACTCCACTCTTGTTGTTACACTCCACATTCAGTGGGTGATCCACCTCATGTGGACTATTATATTATTTCTCCTACCTACCCACACCTATTTCCTACCTACCCTTGTTTCTTATTGAGCCACATGTCATATTTGTGTGCTCACATATCCCTAACCTTGCCTATATAAGCAAGCTCATCTACATTGTATGTAATTATGTAATTTGATTATTGATCATTTTCTATTGATGAGGATACAGTTTATTCTTGTCCCATATTATGTCTCTATTTTGTACATTTCATTGAGCTCTTGATCTTAGCAAAATCTCACAGATGGTTCCACCTTCCTGATTGTCCATGTCATCGGGGATCGATCTAACTATTTTTGCACTATCCCAATATGGTCTTTTTCTTTGATATGGCCTTTAAAAACTAGGACTAGTCTAATCTGTCAGGCCCACCATCCTTTTGCTACTTTGCAAAAGATAAACTCCATGCTATTTCGCCTACCGAAATAATGCAGATTGTCGGATCCTTTTCAAGATAAACCTTCTTTACTTTCCACGTCATCATCACGCTGGGCCCACTTCCCTTTCGCCACTTTGCGAAAGATAAACTCCAAGCATCTTTCCTTTATGAAACAATGCAGGCCATTGGATCAACCGAAAGATATCGTTCATTAACCTTCATTCTTTAACCCACCAGTCGGGCCTGCCACTCTTTTCATGGCTTTGCGAAAGGTAAAGTTTGGGCTATTTTCCTTTGCAAATTCACGCACACTATCGGATCTACCAGAACTGGCATGGTTTTTAATGGGACCCGACAAAGAACTAAAAAATTAGGAAAAGGGCACAAAATAAAACATTAATATAGACCTGCCTAAGGAAAAAAGTAAAGGGAGGACCCCTTCACGATGGACCGACCCTTCCACTTAAGTGGAAAAGTAACATAGAAATAGAACGCGGGGATTCCAAGACATAAAAAGGGTAAATTTCAAAAACCCTAAACCTTCAGATAAATAGCATGGATTGACTAACACGCGTGTTAGTCACGCGTTTTACACCATCAATTTTGGAGTTAATGATTGCAATTGACTAGCCTACTGATGAATACTAAGAGGGGGGATGAATTAGTAAGCAAAAAATCTCTGTACTTAAACACTTTACTAGTCTAGCAGTATACCGGTAAAACAATTTAGCAAACAAACCGATTAGCACACATGCAAACCAAATAGTAAATAAAGCATTCACCCATAGAAGCACAAATACCATAACACAAGATATTTGATGTGGAAACCCAAATGGGAAAAACCACGGTGAGATGAAACTCACAAGTAACTATTTGCAAAATGGGAACCAGACCGATTAAGGTCATACAATGTTCTTTACCAGAACAGATCTCGTTAGGAATCTCAATCTCTGTTAGGAGATAAGTCCGATTAAAGACTACCTTGCTAGAGGATTTTAGATTCACAGATGTGAACCACCTTGTTAGAGGATTTACAAAAGGCTTTTTGGGCCTACCTGGTTAAGGGCTTTAGACTTGTCGAAGATGTGAGTAATCAACAAGTGAGTGATCTAGCAAATAGCACAGATTGCTTTGTTAGATCCTTGATAACTTGTTCCTAATGTATTCTAGCATTACTTTAGTCTTCAACACATTCACACTCTACTTTCTTTCATAAAGTTGAACTTCTCTTCTATGTTCATACTTACAAGAACTCTTTAACCACCTTAAACCCTAGCAACAACCTAAAACCCTAGACATGATGTCCTTATAAAGGAATCTGATTTCATGTCGATCTAATAGGATTACAATACAATTTCCTAGGTTCAATGCATCTAGACATATTCTGTAGCACAACACAAAAAGCACCATTAAAGTGTTGGCACTGCCAAACAATCGGTGGATGGTAACTCATAACAAAATGTCGGTTGGTAACTCATCATAGAGTATTACCAGTTCATACAGAATACCGATTTAAGCAAAATACCGGTTGCCGATTTGACAAAATGAAGACTGGGAAATATGAGTTGTGCCACTTCGTTCCTTTGTACTGCTTTAGATCCTCGAGCCGCTTGGGGTCTTCATACCGCTTCAGATCGGTAAACACTTTCTACAAAACACTGATAGTCTAAAGACTATAATACATCATACCAGTTGGAACAAATATTGGTTGAGCTTTAACTCATACATACAAAAAGTGATCTCATAGCAAGTGAGTGTCCATCAATGACAATCACAACAAAATCATCAAAAATGCCAACAATCTCCCCCTTTGGCACTGATGGCAACACTTAGGAAAATTTTGACATCTAAGTGTTTTACAATAAAGAATATTCCATAATCAGAATTACTCCTGCTAAGCATATACACTGTCCCCTTTTTTGCAAAAGCAATGTATACTACTTCTTAACAAAAATAACATGAAAGTATACATCAAAACATCAAAATTTATATACTTCTCCCCCTTTGCCAACAATGACAAAAAAAATATTCTAGATTAACCCTTGTTTCATTAGTATAAAATAATAAGTGTTTATGACAGTAATGAGTAAAACTTGTCAAAAACTGATTTAAAGTCCTGCAAAAATTGCTTCATGGATAAGGACCATGAATCAAGTAGGGAGGTAGTCACTTCCTTCTCTGTCTACATCTGGGAGACCTTTTCTTCCATGGCATCTATCATGCTCATCTCTTGAGTGACCATTAGGGCATCAAGATTTAGATAGCACTTCTGGAGAATTTGCAGTCTTGGCAGTAGGACCAGTAGAAGTTCTTGCAAATTTTGTGTTCAGTTTCTTATCTTTGCCTCTAGTCTTGTAGATTGCAGTTGAAGCCGGTGAACAGTTTGTCCATAGGTGGAGAAGGAGTCATAGGGCATCTTGTACGTGCTAATAAATGACTGCATATCAGATTGCAGTTTGTCCTTTTGAGTGAGCACATCATCACAAAATAATTGAGGTTAGCAAATCTTGTTGAGTAGTAGATTGCCCTCATCCATTGCATGTCTAATGTCCTTCTGTGTCTTTTGAAGATCAAATCAGAGCTTTGTTAATTTTCTCACCAAGGCAGTGTCCAGAGCCTTCTGATGTTCCTTCTTAGCATTTGCTTCTGCAACCTCTTCCAAGCTTCGCAATCAGTACTAGGAAGGTTCGTGCCTAGTATCAAACTGATAAGAGTGTCCACCGTAGCTTGGATAACATCTTCCTCCTTTTTCCACCTTAGAGCATCCAATCACTCTTGAACAAGCTTAATGCTCTGTAGCAGCTCTGATTCATTTGTAGAGTGGAGGTCAATAGGACTGGTAATGTTAGCTGGTTTAGCCGGACTACCGGTTGCCATTGGAGTCTTCAGTTGTGTGCTCTTTTTCATTACTTCCTTGTCCTTGGCTTTTTATTGGTCTTCTTGAGCCTTCCTCTGCTCCTCCTCTTCTTTCTTTCTTTTCTCTTCTTCTTGTCTCTTCTCTTCTTCTTTTCTCTTCTTCTCTTCTTCATCCTTCTTCTTCTCCTCTTCCTTCTTTCTCTTTTCCTTTTCCTGTTTCTTCTCTTCCTCTTTTTGCTTCTCCTCTTCTTTCTTTTGCTCTTCCTTCTTCTTCCTTTCTTCCTCTTGTTTCTTATTTTTCTCTTCTTTTCTCTTCTTCTTCTCCTCTTCTTTTCTTTTATCCTCTTCCTCTTTCCCCTTTTGCTCCTCTTTTCTCTTATCCTCTTCCTCTTTCTTCTTTTTCTCTTCTTTTCTCTTATCCTCTTCATCTGCTTGTTTCTTTTTTTCAGCTTCCTATTGCTTCTTTTCTTCTTCTACCTTCTTTTCCTATTCTGTTCCTTCTAAAGGTGTGTTATGAGTAACATTTTCACCATCTAAGGCATCATCATCAATGGGGTCCATTTGTTCTTGTAGCATCCTAAAATTGCGACACTTGCAATTTTGACTGCATTTGGGTCTTCACAATGGCGATGCAACACGGAACTTGAATGGAGACCCCGAAACTTGTTCATGACACCAAAAACTGCATTTCTCAGCACCTTGGCCTGATCCTCCTTGCACCCTGCTGCCCCTGGAGGTGGGACCATGGCGCCCAGCGCCATGGTCCCTGGCCCTATTTTGGGCCCAGTCTCTTATGGGGCTTCGGGTCTTTAAGTTTGCAAATTGGAAAATAACATTTCCTGGTCAGCCTAAGGTTAGGAAAATCAGTCTATCAGCCCTAATTGACAAGTATATAAACTACATTTCCTCTCTCAAAAAGGGAGGAGGACATATGTGAGCAAGGCGCGAAAGCAATATTCAAGCATTCAAACATTCAAGCATTCAAGCATTCCTTCAAGCAATTGATCATTCTAAGTCTCCATTCAAGGCTAAGTGTTGCATTCAAGACAAGGATTCAACCATTGAAGAGGAGATCACTTACAACACATTACATACTACATACATTACACCTTCGCATGTAAGAATACAAACATTCTTACAACAAGGTATCAGTACTTGTTTACATTACAAACATTTACATTTACAACATTCTCATTTCTTGGTTAATTCCAAAAGCGGGGTTTGACCTAAGGGCAAACCCCTCATCCCTAACCCCCCAATCATCCTCTCTTTTCTGTGTGTAGGTTGCAGGTACACGGCTGTAATTGAAGATCTGGAATCCTTGTGCAGAGATGAACAGATCCACCTTCGTTTCGCGGATTTTTCGGAGGACCGTGTGCACGCCGGGCACCATCGTCCCATCAAATTTCGCTCAAATTTGTAGAACAGCACCGTCTTGACATTTTACTGCTAATTCCAGGTCCGCAGCTTCATATCATAACCCTATCTCTGTTCATAAGTGAATATTTCCCACTTTACATGCATTCCTAGCTTAATCTTTCTATCTACATTTCTTTACAAAAGAGGGTATCCTTGATGTCTTAACCCTTGAAACTCATTTAGGATCCAATCTTGCATGGGATTGGATCTTGTGCATTTCAACCCCTCTTTTGAATGTAAAGTCTTTCCCAAGTGAAAACCATCAACCCTAGTGACTCTCCCTTCTCTCTCCTTGGAGTTGGGGAGGAGAGAACAACTAGGGTTCAATTTTTCCGCTTTACAGTTCTATGACCGGTTCTTCTTCACTATTATACACCTCATCTGGTTTGCCAGTTTCCGGTTCTTGCTTAGCTTTTCTATTAGCTTCAGTCACTTGATGCATCTTAAGAACTTCTTGAGAATGAGTATGTGTATCCTTGATCACTTCATGACCCTTTTCTTCCAGTAATAGGAGTCTTCTTCTTCTCATAAAGAAGAGGCCTTTGTATTTATTCATAACTTCAAAAAGTTCTAAATTTGATACATCAGGAAAATGTTGAGCAAATATTTCCTCTCTCATTTCATGTTCCTTTTCTATGGCAATGTGCCATTTATTGTCTAAAGAATTATACAAAGAATCCAGTGTCTCAGATCTAATTTATGAAGGTGACTGGTCATTAACACACAAATACTTAATGATTTCCTGTTCAACTTCTTCCTTTTCTTCATCATTGAAGTTATCAAAACAATCAATTAAATCATTCAGCACTTTTCTCCTAATATTCTTTATAGTTCTTTGACAATGTGTCAAAGGTTTGTAAGAAGAAATATCAATATTTACTAGTGCAAATGATGTCGGTTCATTCTTTATCTTTTTCTTCGTTTGCCTAGTCTTCTTAGGCAGTTCTTCTGACATAGTTTCTTCTGAGTCAGGTGTATTGCTTTTTGTCTTCTGCTTCCTCTCGAAGACTTTTGCAGGTGTCACTTCTAGTTTCTTCTTAGCTGGTGACCACGTGGTCACTTTGGGATTGCCTGCAGTAACCGGTGCTGATGCTAAAGGCATTGCCTTTCCTTTCTTTTTTGAGGGTTCCACAACTGGTGTAACCCTTTCCAAATAGGTGCCAGTTCTCTTTTCCTTAGGATCAAGGGGTGAGGCAACTAGGGTAGAAGCATACCTGTCCAACATATAATTCATTACCTCATAGCCCATAGGCTCTACTTCTTCCTGCTTGGGCTCAACAGCCTCCATTATGCATTCATCCACTTTGATGGTGAAGTAGATGTCTTCCTCATACTTTTTAACTAAATCATCGGATATTATTATCCTTTGGCTCATCTTGCATCTGAAATCATCAAAGTATTTGTTCAGTGCTTTCGGATAACCGGTTCCAACTGCTTGTAGAATTTCCTTGATTTGTTTTATCACTGTTTGGTTGGCAGACCATTGAATGTCACCTACTCCTAGAAAGTAACCTTGAAAGTAAAAGAACAACCCAACTAGTAGTTGGCCAAACTTGAATCTCAGTGCATTGTCCTATTTGATCGACTTAAGATTCAACATATGTTGTCTTTGCATACAAGTGTACAGATCAAACAATGCATCTTCCTTGATCATCTTGTAAGTGGCATTTACCACTGTAGCAGAGATGGAATTAATTCTGCTAGGAGAGAACATTTGGTAACCTATCACCATGTAGGCATACTTGACCAGATCATCCTTGATTGAGTTGATGGTCATTCTACATGAGTCGCTCACTGAACTGGTGAGCTTGGACATTTCAGTCTAGCTAACCTTCCTAAGGGCTGGCACTTCCCCTGTGTTATAGAAATTGGTGAAGGCATGAATCACTTTAGGTGTGATATCATGCATCCGCTCTAGGTACATCTTGTCACCGTGTACCCTACTTAGAATAATACGTGTGATCATTCGAAAATTCTTCAAGAAAGTAAACTGCATTTTGAAGTTTCTTCTTTTCCAGAATGCTGAATTCTAGTTTAATCTTCTTATCCTTTCTGTAGAATAAGCTCAGCTGGGAATGGATTACAAGAGACCCTAGGTCTTCGATTTTGTAGTCTATGTAATAAAAAATTCCTTCTTCTACTATATCACCAACCGGTACTTGAGACAGGGGATTGTATTTTGAATTTTTCTTAATGAAGTCCATAGAATCAACAGTTGCACTAGAGCTATCATGAGATGCAGAAGCCATGATAAATAGAGAATTATGAAAAATACCTTCTTTGATCAAAATTTAGGGCTTCACAATTTGAACTTCTCCACACACTCCTTTGGTTGTAGGGATACCGCTTTGCATTCTACACTCCTCCAATAGATGTTTGCCTCAGATTCTTCTTCGAGAATTTGATAAATTCTTTGATTCGTAGTGTAAATTGCTTTCCTTCGCTCAAAAAATGATAAGTGAGAAATGATTTGAAAATACCTTTTAAACAAGTTCTCCACCTACCATAATAAATGCTCCAATATTAGGGCATAAACCCTAATTTGCCTTTTACCATTTTCGGTCTTCTGCCGACTGATAGGTATCTCATACCAATTAAGGTATTTTATTGGTGTAAACTAGGGGTTCAAAGTATTTCACCATTTGCTCCCCCTAAGATTTTTTGATGCTTAGTTTGTTGGTTCCATGATTTCCACACTAGGTGCAGAAACCGGTTCTTCTTGCAACACCGCTGGTTTCTTTTTCCAAGTTTTGTTCATATCTGCTTCAACAGCTTCAATATCAATCTTTCCTTCCAGAGTGACCAGTATGTCATCTGATATGTTCTTTCTTATTCTGCAGAATCTGGCAATGTGACCTGGTTTGTCACAATGATAGTAGACCATTCCAGGTGCTCTCCAAGGTCCATTATTCATGCTACCATTCTTCCTCTTGCATGTTGTAGTAGTGTGACCATGACAATGACAGATCAAATAGTTTGATCTCCATCTGGTTGTTGCTTGATAGCCACTGCTTCCTGACTGATGATTAAAGGTATTAAACCAGTTGGGATTCTGGTTCACAAAAGGTTCCGGACCAACTCCTTGAGTCCTTTGAGGATATCTTTCAGTGTTGTTCATAACAGACCTGCATTTAGATGCTCTATGCCCAAACTTGTTGCATGCATAACAATTACCATTGAACTTATTGGATCTAGGTACATTGTTTATAAAGTAAGGAAAATTATTGTAGGCTTTGCTCCTACATACATTAGTAGTATGTCCTTCTTTAAGATAGTTAAATCAAATGAGTTTGAACTTTTTCTTACCTTTACCTTTGAATGTCAGTTGCTTCTTTGATGCTTCAGCATTTGCACTAGAGGTCTCATCTTGCTCATGACTGGAGTAACCAAGTCCATCAATATTCTTGATAGGTTTGGTCGATTCAAGCTTTTTCTCTAGCTTAATAGTACTCTTGTTGAACTTAGTAAGTATTTCCTTTGACTCAAAGAGTTCTTTGGAAATAGCAGCATTTGTTTCCATCAAGTTTGAATTCTCAGAGATGGCTATGTTCAGTTCTCCTTCCATGTCTTCCTTTTCCACTTTGCTTGCATGGAGTTGATCGGTTAGGGCACTGATTTCTTGCTTCAACTTGGAGATTTCATGATCTTTGTCTTTTACCAGATCTTCAACTTTCCTCTGGTTCTCAAGATCTTGGCACATTCGAATAGTCAATCCTTCCAACTCTTTTCTCAGGTTGGAATTGGATTCATTTAGCCTTTCTACTTCTTGAATTAGGGCTTCCATGTCTGCTTCATTAGAAGAACTATTTTTAGATAACTCCATTAGTTTTTTAGCATGTTCTCTCCTTTTGCTTGAGAGGACTTATATTTGACCATAAGATCATCATAGGCTTGCTCAGACTCAGTGAGCCGATGAGTAAGTTACCTCATTGTGTATTCCCCCATATCTCTTTCCAAGTGGTTAGACTTATAGAAAGGTTGGCTCTGATACCAATTGATAAATACTAAGAGGGGGGGGTGAATTAGTATGCCAAAAACCTCTATACTTAAACATTATACTAGTCTAGTAGTAAACCAGTAAAATAGTTTAGCACACAAACTAGTTAGCACACATGCAAACCAAATAACAAATAAAGCATTCACCCACAGAAGAATAAATACCCTAACACAAGATATTTTGATGTGGAAACCCAAATGGGAAAAACTACGGTGAGATGAAACTCACAAGTAACTATCTGCAGAATAGGAACCAGACTGGTTAAGGTCAGAACGGTTAAGGTCATACAATGTGTTATAACTGATTAAAAATGGGCTTTTCTCTTCCCATGATTGGCTATGGTTTGTTAAACTTTTGAATAGGGTGCAGTTTCAAATGCTTCAGCTTTGTTGTAGACCTCAAGGGTTTAAGGGTTTTTGATTTTAGATCCTCTTATGTTTGTTTTAAACCCTCTGGTATCTAATCTTTCGTTACTTTATTCACTTAAGTAATGGGTCATGGGGTCATAGGAAGTGTCCCCCCCTTGTTGTTTGCCTAGGCGGTTATGTTAATTTATCAAAAAATTTATGCCTTATATATTTTTCTCTTAAATTTGTTGAGCCTCGTAACTAGTGCGCATCTCGCGGGTGATCCACGGCTCACGTTATTTTGCTAGGCGAAGTTGCGCATAATTTAAAACAAGCGAAGTTGCGAAAGTGACATGGCATGCCACATAGACAATCCAACTGGTTGATGATAGCGAGTAAAATGGCGGCACATGGCAGAAGTCACAACGGTTAGCGGGTCAGGATTAAAGACTAAAAGGCGGGCCCTAGAGGTGAGTCAGGTCGTAGTTAGGAGATGATCTAGTAGGTACAACTTTCAATAATTTACTAGAGCCCAGTGGCTTTCTCTCAGCAAATTAAAAGGTGACAAGTTATTTTTGAAGGTGACTAGGTGCCAGGTGTTCAAAATGAGTTAGCGGGCCCACCCCTCCGAAAAGCCTTTTCAAATGGTTAAATGCCGATCAACTTAAAAGATGATCCGACAGCCCGCGCTATTTTGCAAGGGTAAGATGCTCATCCTTTATACCCCACGAAATAGCGAGAGTGAATGAGAGTCGTCCACGTGTCATGATGGAGCGCCTAGAGGATACAGCTGTCAAGAGTTTTTTGGGGCCCCGTGGTTTTCTTTCGGCGTATTAAAAAGTGACAAGTCAGCTCAGAAGATGATTAGATGCCAGGTGTTCAAAATGAATCAGTGGGCCCACCCCTCTCGAAAGCCATTTCAGATGGTAAATGCCAATCAACTTAAAAGATGATCTGATGGCCCGCGCTATTTCACAAGGGTAAGATGCTCATCCTTTATACCCTGCGAAATAGCGAGAGTGAATGAGAGCTGTCCACGTGTCCAGCGACATGTGGTCTAAGAAGAAAGTTGTGGGCCCACCAAGGTGGAACTGGCGGTATAAAAGAAAGACATGCGGCCAGTATCAAGTGGAATGCAAAAGTAATTTCAAGGCCAATGGTTGGGTGCCACGTGGTATCATGGAGCCAATAGAGAAGTGGGACCCAGCGCGGAGTCAAAGTTGTTAGTTAATCTAATTCTCAATCAAGTTTCTTTTGATCGGACGGTCCGCGCTATTTCATAGGATCAAGCTGCCTAATAGTTATGCTTCGTGAAGTTGCGAAAGAGCAAAATGAAACACTTGCAGGAACGTTGTGACCCGTTGGAGCGAAAAATACAAATTCTCATATGAATTCAATTTTGAAGGGATGGCCGAAGCATGTGGAATCAATGTTATAGTTAAGACCCTGAGTACAATATTTGATTTCCTATCAACCAGGTGAAGATATCTTTTAAAGAATTTTGTAGAAGAGCGGATGCAGAGTTATTCTCTTCAGGTATAGAGAAAGTCGGTTCAGTTGCAGAGAAAATTCCTTCAAGTGAAGAACAAGTTCTCTCGTATTCTTGTATAGCAATTCCTGTGTAGTGTCTTAAATAAGATAATTGATTCATCACAGAATTGTTTAAGAGTGGTATTCTTTTCTTATGTTTTCAAAATGGCTCCTAAAAGATAATTTTCTGGCAAAGTTAACTATTCAGAAAGGAGTGTCTGTGATGATTTTTTAGAACAGTTGACGTTGTCAACTAATCAGGCATCAAAGGCAAAAGAATTAGTGCCTAGAGCTCCCTGTTTAAAGATAGGAGAAGGACTATATGACAAGGGTAACTGGTTGAGAGACCCATAGGTTGGATTCTCTGGGTTGGGGTTATTTAAGATTGGATTTGGAATGAGAAACTCTCCGGCCCCACAAAATAGTATTTGGGAATTAGATGTTGGGAAATTGGTAGTCTTAGGGGTATTTATGGACATAGATTTGTTGACCCAAATTGTGCTCAACTATGATTCAGTCACAAGAAGCATTTAGGATATAAATGGGAAAACCCTTGTTTGAGATTAATGTCGAAGAATTCAGGAAAGCTTTTGGGCTTAATGAGTTCACCAATTTTCTAGAACTATAAATTTCACATCGTTAGCCCAAATTTATGGTGCACAGAGGAGTCATCTCAGGAACAGGCCTCTCAAGGAGTTTTTTGTGAAGATAGGAGGGTTAACAGTTGTAGGACCCAACACACGAGCACTTTTCATTAAGTATGTTCACCCTGAGGGCTAAAGGAATGTATTGGGAACTTTGCCAAGTTTTGGGAGAAGATGCTGAAGCAAATATGCCAAATCATTACTTGTTAATGATTGCTCAGATTTTGAATCCTTCTCTTGCAATTACATTTGATTATGCCTCTTTTATAGCTGATGCTATCCATGGAGGGTTAATAGGAATCAAGAATGGAAAGGTGGATAGGCCTTTCGGATGGTACTCACTCCTGATGCATCTTTTTCTCTTCAAAGGTGGTGATTACTTTGCCAGTGGACTGGACCTTGTTAAGGAGAAAGAAGGAGAAAAAATGTTGATACAATTATGGAGTACTGTGTTATCATGGGATAGAGAGGATGCCAGTTTATTGAAGTTTGACAAATACTTTGCATCCAAGATCAGGACTCTCCTCTGCTCAGAGAACCCAAGAATCCTCAAAGTTCTTCCAAAATTCATAAGACCAAAAGAATTCGTAGAGAACATAAAAATTGTTCATAACTAGGGTGACATTTACTTGTATCCAGTCTCCACAGTTTTTAGAGAGTTTGGTTTCAAAGGCACCCCATTTTCGCTACCTTACCAGGTCCCTCTCAAAGTGGGAATTATAGAGATCCTTAGACAAATCGGTGGTTTACAAGAGGCAGAGTTGATAGGCAGGGGTAAAGGGACTATTTTCCTTGCAGCTACCATAGCCGACCAATTTGTAATAACAAAGGGAGGCTGGAATTGCTTTGAGGATTTCCTCAAGCCTTATTATTTGTCCACTGCAGTGTCCAGGTGTGCTGATCCAGAAGACTTCTTCAACAGTATGTTTAGAAAGAAGGTAGCATGCAGAGGTAGGCCTCATCAATCCCAGTTTCCTAAAGACCTCATCAGAAATGAGTTTGATCTAGATGAGAAGGAGCTAAGGAAAGAGAAGTGGGTGGCTCATAAGAAAGCCTTGGATTTTGTGCATCAGTTTGATGCCAGCTATGACCTATTGTCTAGCTTTTTCCCTCTAGAAGAGAAAATAAAGTTTTTGATTGTTTGCTTTGAAGATGTGATGCAGACCCTGAAGGAGAAGAGGGAAGTTGTAATCAAAAGAAACCCTAAGAAAGAAAGAATGATCCTAAGTAGGTCAACTTCCAACAAAGCAATCCCTCCTGGTGATTATACACTACATAAGAAATCTAGTTATAGTGTGCTGATGCCTACAACAGGGGAGCCCTCTACCTCCAAAGGAAAGAGGAAGATACAAGATGTCATTGACATCCAAGAAATCCCAAAGAAGCAAAGGGCGGGGAAAGAAGTACAATCACATACACCTTTATATTCCCCATCCCAATCCCCTCTCCATATAGGAAATGAGCAAGAAGTAGCTGAGCAACTCCTACAGTTAGGTAGTCTAGGGGAAATTGCCTACACTTATGATGAAATAGAGGAAGGAATGCCAGAAGAACCCATTGCTGCTGAAATGGACATCACTGCCACTTAACTCAAAGGCCAGGAGTGGGATCCTAAGATAAAGCAGGCAAGTAATGCCTTCTTAGCTGATAACAATTTTGTCACATTAGAAGCATTTATGCAGTTTGTATGGAAACAACACATAGATAAATATAATGCTAGATGTGAAAAGAGAAAGGCTGAGTAGCCTAATAAAGATCCAGCCCTAGAAGATGAGGAAATAAAGCAAGAGATAATGGAAGAATTCAAAACCATCACCCCTAAGCAGGGAAGAGATATGGTAGCACAAGCTGGAGTGCTTATTTTACCCGAATGGGATATAGCAGATGCCCTAGTGCTAGACGCAGTGAGGAAGGAGACAAAACCCATGGAGGGAATTACTTTCAGTAAGGATAATGTTGCACTTGTTATGTGGTCTCTTAAGTGAAATGAGAGTAAGAAAAGCAAAGACACCCTAGGGTCAAGTTACCTTGGTGGGATGATGGTGAAGAGAGTGCAGAGTATAGGGGTAGTGGAAGCTACTAGCACTGTGTTAGAGACTGCAAAATTTAGTGTTGCAGTAGCAGAGAAGGAAGCCAAAGAGAAGGAGGCCCTCCAAGTCAAGTTGGAAATAGTTTTGAAGTCCTATAACAATGCCAAGGAGGAGGTAAGAGGTAAGGATAGCATCATTGCCAAGCTGCAGAGCCAGTTGACTGGACAATACCATCAAGGTGAGTCTTCAACACTAATGATTTCCTCTTCTCCTGCAAGACCTCCACCTACTAGCCCTATCATTGAGTTTCCACCATCTCCAGCATCCTCTAACTCTCAAATGGTTGAAATTACTCCTTAAGAATTAGAAAACTTGAAACAGGCTTAGGCCTTATATGCAAAGAAGTATGAGGAGAGAGTAAGGGCTACAATTTCCAATTTTGCAGTTACAATAAATGCCTCATTTCTCTACAACAATGTAGGTAAAATTATGGATATATGGAATGAACTCAGGAGAGACAAGGCCATTTTGACACCTATTTTTGACAAATGGAGGCCTAGGGAGAAAGATTTAGAGTTTATGTGTGTATCCTGCGATGAAGCAAGGGCCAATCCCATCATCAAATCCACTTCTGATGTCGCTAAAGTCTTAGTACAATTAGCAGTAGAGGTGGATAATGTTGATAAGAAGGTTAATTTGTGCAAAAAGGAGTACACTGATCAAGTTTTTGAGTTGCTCCCAGGAGTTTTTTCTAGCCCGAATCAATTAAAGGACAAACAAATGTGGCTTAAGGAGATAGAAGCTAAATTGTCAGCAAGAGTTAAAGGAATTATTGATCTAGACGATGCTTCTTTATTTGTTTTGACAATACAAGAGATAGAGAAAATTAAGTCACATTATGGTTTTCTCAATTCAGGAGTCAACAAAATGAGAAATTCTTGGAAAAGGTTGACTAAGACCAAGGATAAAGTGATTAATTTCTCATGGCCAATAGAAGAAGTGTGTGGTGAGTGGATGACTAAATATGCCACTCATGATATGGAGTAGTTGGAGAGTGCCCCTGAAAAGATGGAAGAGGTTGCAACCAAATAGTCTGTTGAAGAAACTGCAGAGGCCGAAAAGAGCTTGTAACTGGTTTTGCGAAAAGATTGTAACCTCTCTTTTTTGAAAGAAATGATTGTAACAAACTCTCCTCAAGGAGTCTGAAGCTTTGTGCATCCATGTTGTTATAAATGGATACCAGGACTAGAGGAAGAGGGATCGCAAAAAATTGTAAGAAAATGCTGCATAAATTTATCTGAGCTTTTCTAAGTTTAATGGAGAAAATTCAAAAAAACTTCTTGTAATATTTTCTGAACTTGATATCAATATACAGACCATCAGTTTAGAGTGAAGCTTTCTACTGTCTTCAAGTGTGTTTGCAATTTGTTTACTATTTTCATTTTGAATAATTCAGGGTTATTTTGTTTGAATGGGATTGCAAGGCAATTTCGGTAGGAATGTTCGCTAGCTTTTCTCTTCAGGAGGAAAATTAAAGATGCCGGGATCACTCATACTAGTAAACTCTTTGGGAGAGACTTTGAATCTTGATGATCATAGTTTTATTTGGAATGCATAAATTCTTATATGTGTCAAGCATATACAAGGATTAATAGAAATCAAACGAATGGGATGCATAAAGATATTTTGTTTGAAGAGTATTATTTGAGTTTTAGATGACTCTGTGACCTTGGATAAGGCACTGGTATTGATTGAAGTTGTTTATTGCATGTTTTGTTGATCGAAATGCTGAATTTAAGTATAACTCTATTCTTTGTTTTCAGCTAATTTCAAGGTGAATAGATCCACTGGTTTTCTGGACTGGTTTGTTGTGGGTTTATATTTAAAAGTGTGAATTTAATTCACAAAGGTATACCCACCTAGGCTCTAAGTTAGTCCGAAGTGTAGAAGGTTCAATCCAAACCTTGTCATATGTTGTCTTGAGAATTTCCTTATCATTGATGTCTTTTCCGCACCAAGTTCAAATCATATTATTTTAAAGATGTTTAAAAAGAATCATATTTTGAAGACAACACAATGTTCTTTACCAGAACAGATCCTATTAGGAATCTCAATCTCTATTAGGAGATAAGTCCAATTAAAGACTACCTTTCTAGAGGATTTTAGATTCACAGATGTGAACCACCTTGTTAGAGGATTTACAAAAGGCTTTTTGGGCCTACTTGGTTAAGGGCTTCAAAATTGTTGAAGATGTGAGTAATCAACAAGTGAGTGATCTAGCAAATAGCATAGATTGCTTGGTTAGATCCTTGATGGATCATTCCTAATGCATTCCAGCTTTACTTCAGTCTTCAACATATTCACACTCTACTTTCTTTCACAGAGCTGAACTTCTCTTCTATGTTCGTACTTACAAGAACTCTTTAACCACCTTAAACCCTAGCAACAACCTAAAACCCTAGACATGATGTCCTTATAAAGGAATCTAATTTCATGTCAGTCCAATAGGATTACAATACAATTTCCTAGGTTCAATGCATCTAGACATATTTTGTAACACGACACAAAAAGCACCATTAAAGTGTTGGTACCACCAAACAATCGGTGGATGGTAACTCATCACAAAATGTTGGTTGGTAACTCATCACACAGTATTACCAGTTCATATAGAATACCAGTTTAAGCAAAATACTGGTTGCTAGTTTGACAAAATGAAGACTAGGAAATATGAGTTGTCCTGCTTCATTCCTTCATACTGCTTGAGATCCTTTGGCCGCTTGGGGTCTTCATACCCCTTTAGATCAGTAAACACTTTCTACAAAACACTAATAGTCTAAAGACTATAATACATTATACCAGTTGGAACAAATACCGGTTGAGCTTTAACTCATACATACAAAAAGTGATCTCATAGAAAGTGTGTGTCCTTCACTGACAATCACAACATAATCATCAAAAATGCCAACACCTCTCACTAACACGTTTTACGATAGGTCTGTTCTGGAGCTAGAATAGCCATGTACGACCCCTCCCGATAGCCAAAACATAGTTCGATATGTCCCATCGGGTATCAAAATAGTTCAATTTATGTCCCTCCAATGCCCCGATGATCTCAATATACTAGTCTGCATTGTGACTACGTCCCCTGCATTATCGGCATAAATCACCCCAAAGAACTCCTAGCAACTCTCCATCCACCTTAATAGAGATATCGAGACTCGACATAGCATAAAATTTCTTATTTCGATGTCCCGATGAGTCATAATGCATGTTTACTTTATTGGTATAATTTACATTGATATCTCCGCAGGTGCTTTATCTTCATCGGAGGTCAGAATAGCCTTTTTCTATTCCTCCTGAAGTCTCGATGAGTCTCTGATGCACTTTTATGCTTTATGCTTCTGAGTTTGTTATATCTGTATAGGTAATACCGATGGTTCCGCCTTCTGATTCTCCATGTCATGAGGGGTCGATCTAACTATTTTTGCACTATCCCGATATGGTAAATTTAAGAAACCCTAAACCTTTAGATAGATAGTATGGATTGACTAACATGCGTGTTAGTCATGTGTTTTACAGTGTCGATTTTGTAGTTAATGGCTGAGATTGGCTAACCTCTCACTAACACGTTGTACGATAGGTCTATTTTAGAGCTAAAATAGCCATGTCCTTAGAGCAATAGCTGACAGGCAAGATGAAGTGCTAAGCACAATTTTGCAGATTTTAGCAAACTATGGAACAAAATCACCCAAAAGTTAAAACAGTAATTACAAGGAGTTCGTTGGGATAAGTTGTGCCAATAATGCGGTGGTCTTAGTCATTGGTATATTGAGATCATCGAGGTATCAGAGGGACAAGAAATAAACTATGCCCACACTAGATGACTTAAGTAAAAAGAAACCAAAGGCAAATGCATCAAAGAGAGTTATGCCAATGGAGCGTTAAAACAAAAGGCAAGGACGAGACTGAAGTGATGCCCATCGTGATGAAATGAACCATCGGGATAAAGAAAAAAAAGCTATTCTGAGACCCGATAAGTGGGTCGGGGTAGTTTGTTCCGATCAGAAAGCAAAAAGTGGTAAAGTAATAACAACCAACACCAAACATTTGAATCATTGGGAGGAGTGTCACTGATTCGCCGTTGGATTTCATAATGAGAAGAACTGACCGTGACAACATAGTTTCCATTAAATGCATAAATTGACTACATTTGTTGCCGCATGAAGCAAATCTATCAAAGATTGCAATAATCAATTACAAAGATTGCAAATTTGCATCCCAAATAGCCGGTATTACAGAGCAACATTTCTCATGAAGTAATTGCAGAAAGATATTAAGTGGTTACTGAGAAAATTTCTGAGTTACGGACTATACAGTGAAATAATTTGCAGAAATGGAGGGGTCGAGCTCAAAAAGGAAGTGAAAAGTTGTCAAAGTATCTAGTACCACAACAAAGAAATCGAGTAGAAAGGTGAATTAGGACATGATAGACCAAATGGGGTCTCCAAGAGCTAGGTCACATAGAGCTAAGACAAATTTGCCTATCTGTGAGTAGTTAGAGGATAGATATAGAGAGATTGGGGATATATTCACCACAATGCGAGGGCATGAGTTGTTCCTTTTCCATTACTTCCATAGGGATCACCCCACACCAATTTCAAACACATGGAAAAGGGGTCTCTGTAAACTTGTGGTACCCAATGTCTTTGTGAACATTGATTTGTTGAAGCTTTTAGTAAGAAATTATAATGCAAACAAGTGATGCATTATGTTGCCTCATGGGACTACTCTAGTGCATTTTGCAAAGGCTACAATTCAGGAAGTTTTTGCAATAGATTTGGATGTGCAATTACCTTTATCTTTTGTAGATTTGGAAGAAGAGTACAGGAAGATGGACACTACATACCAAGGCTGGAACCTCGCTATCCATAAAGCAAAGAAGGTCCTCCATATGACATGACTATTTTTAAGAAGTATCTACAATATACATATATGGCTTGTGGTCAGGTAGGAGGAGTTGAAGCTCCTGATGTGGCAAACATAGGACCACTTGTTCTAGTAGCAGAAGTTCAGAGGCATGAGCCTAGGGCATTTGACTTCGCTTCTTACCTAGTAGACAGATTGCATGAAAGTTTCTTAAACCTAAAAGACAATCCAGACAAATATTTCAAGCACTATTCACTGTTAGTGCACATCGTTTTATTTTATGGGAGACTTAGAGGGTTATGGATGGAATAATTGAATGTGAATATAGTTGGGAAAGATGGAAAGGAGCAACTAGTGCAATTATGGGTTTCCCTTTGGGATTATAGGTTTGCGAGTTCTCATTACCTCAATTTTGAGGAGTTCTTTGTCAAACCAGTTTTCTTGGTCTTTGGTGAGCCTCGGCAAGGATCATTTTTGGAGGAGGTTAAGAAGTTTCTTAGGCCTCACGAGCACCAAAATCTAAAGGTCAATCACAACTGGGGTGATTGGTACTCATGCCAAAACTTCACTTTTGTTCAATGCTATGGATTTGAGGGTTATCCATATGTTCTCCCTAAGCCTGCACCAGACAGGATTTCCTTCTTGGAAATTATAAGGCAGTTAAGTGTGTCTAATTCCAAAAATTTCAGAGGAGAACACAAGCAAGCTTTCCTCCCTGACACACTTCACTTTAAGGATTTTAAAATGGTATCAACTAGGGCATATGAGGCCATTGACAGGAAGCTAGTGGATGATTACAATTTGTTTCGACACGTATCTAGAGAACACTATTATCGTGAGGGTTAAATCCATTCAAGAAGGAAAAGATAAGATTTGGGAGACTACCTCCATGAGGAGGATGAATTTGAAGACATCTGTAGGAATAAGGAGGTGGAAGATTGGAGAAGAAGCTAGAGGAAAGAAGGCAGAGACTAGAAAACATGGAGGGAGAACTAGCCCAAAGTGATTTAGGGGAAAATGAAGTAGTCTCCAATCTCCATGCCCCTGAGAAGGAGAAGGATTCAGAGGTACAGGATAGGGTTATTGTTTCTCTAAATGTAGAGACAAATGAAAGAATGGCAGAACCTATTTCTTTTGTATCTGATGATCACTTCATTAAGTCTAAGGAATTCAGATCATTTCTGTGCCACTTCAAGGGTAAGAAATTGAGGGAAGCAATGCCAAATGTGACCCCTGAGAATGAAGCAGAAATGATGATGAGGTTGAAGAAAGACATTGACACAGAATTTGAGACTATGACCCTACAAAGGGGTAGGCAATTACTAGTAGAGGCAGGAATAATTGTGTTTCTAGGATGGGACCTGAGTGCTTCATTTTTGTTTGATTCTTTAGTACATTCTAGATAATAAAGATATGAAGTTAAACATCCAAGGAGTGCAAGATATTTTTATTGGATCAAGATATGATCCAAAGGAGGAAGAAATGTTATTGTGGGCCTTATATCCTCCTAATAAGAGGCCAAAAATCATTGATGTAGATAAAGCTTTTGGTCACATGATGACCTTGAAGGCTGGAGAAGTAGATCCTATAGTCACAGCTGGCATGGGTATCAATATTTCAAAATTTAATAAGACCCAAATGAAACATGAGATAGCAGAGAAGAATAAGTATAAGGCCTTGTATGAAGAGACCCTTAAGAGGAGTGGGCACCCTGTTCCCCAAATTACAGATTCAAGAGGTGAATGGAAGAAAAAATTTGAAAAGCTATCTTATGAACATAACAAGTTGAAAAAACAGATGAAGAGCATTAGGGCTAATACTGCTTGCGTGTTGCTAAGTAGGAGGTATGATAATATGGAGAAAGCATTGAATTAATTTTGGGGTGAATATTAGAGGAAAATGGATAATATGATTTCACACACCAGAATTCGAGATAGACTTGACATGATGTTATAGGATGCAATGACCAAAGAGAAAGAAAAAAAGAAGGTGTAGGGTCTGCATGTTACACATGAAAGGGCTATAGAGGCATTGAAGTCTGAATTTGATGAATACCAACAGATTGTTGAGCATGGGGTTCCTAGTCTGGTAGATGATGCAGGTGTGATCAAAGACAAAACCATATGAATCTCTGAGTGCAAGTCTATGTTTAATGCAGCCCAAGCCATCGCCAGAGAAGATGACCTTGAGATGAATGACACGACCGATCAATCGGAAAAAAATTATGTGATTGAGAATGCAACCAAGGATGCCATCTTCAACGCTACAACATATAAGGATCTAGCCTACTTGGGGCATATTAAAAAATGTGGATGGTGGTTGGATCTAAAGTCCTAGTGTGGTGTTTTAGTTTATGTAATGCAATTGATATCTTGGTTAGGAGTTTTAATTTTTGTTCAGTTAATTGTTATGATAATGAAAGGGTGTGTCCTTTCATTCCTGTCTTTCAGTATTTGTATAGGGAGTTTTTTTTTTAGTGGGGGGTTTTGGAACATAATTGCTGTAAAGACTAAAAGTCATATATATTATGAAATTTTATAGGAAGTAGAAGTGTCATTTTTTGTAACCAAATTGCAATGAAGTATCTCCAAGTGTAGCTTTTGTGTACTGTCATTTCTCATACATTAATATAGAAGATTCACTATTTCTACTTCAAATGTACTAATTACTTTCTTTGTTGATGAAACATGCTTTGTCCTCTTCATAAATCTGTTTAAGAATTTGTTGTAATGTGAATCACATTTTGTTACATTAAATGTGAGATTGGGTTCTTATTGTTTATGTGAGACATACTGAACCATTATAGTGATTATTCATATTGTCTCTTGAGTTGATACTATTATCTGTCCACAAAGTATCATTATATTCTGAGATAGAGGCAGTGCTCTATTGTTAATTCTTTGAGATCCTAATTTAATATTCATTAGGTCCTTAAGAGAGAAGTATTCTTTTGAAACCTTTTGAATTATTCTATTGCATATATCTCGAATGTCCTGAAACCATTTTACTTCCAAATATAATAATCTTTGTACACAATTATCTTTTCATTCAGTTTTCAATTTTTAAAAGCATTCAAATAAAAGCAGTTAGTAGCAACAGGAAATTATCTTGCAAAGAAGTGTCTTAGTAAAGTTTAAATCCACTATAAATAACCTCTTTTGTGCTTGAGAGGAAGAGGCACACCCACCTGAGTTTAGTGGAGTCTAAAGTATAGAGGGAATTGGTCTTCGACCATCCCTGTTCGTTGCCCAAGGCCGATTGCACTACTTCAGGGTTTGGCAAGTCTTTTTGTTTTCCAATTTGTGCTTTTGGGAACCAACAACTTGTTTGACCAAATGGAAGAGATAGGGAAATTAAGACCATGCTAAGGAGATTCATCATACCAAGTGAGGTGTTAGGAAACTATTTACCATTTTTTATGCATTTTCCACATTTTGAGGTGATGGTCTATATTTTGGATTAGGTGTTTGAAAAATGGAATACTCAAACCTCCACATGTGTGTTTGATAGTCATTTCAAGGATGATTGTCCCCTAGGTTGTTACTTTTCTCAAATCTAGCCTATGAGCCCTTGCAAGCCCAAAATAGCATAAATTTGCTTCACTAATACATTTGGACTAGATTTCTGACTAAGGTTTCCAATGGAGAAGGTATATTGTGGCCAAATTTGATTTTTTTTGAAAAAATGCCCTTATTCATTGTAATTCTAACTGTAATTTCCCATTTGGTTTCGACGAAGAAGGCATTAGAAATGAGATTTTTCTTTTTTTCAAAAAAGTGCTCAAGTTCATCGTAATTCCAACAATAATGGCCATTACTTAAAAAAAAGAAGAGGGGAATTCATTTGTGCATTGCAATCTTGTGTAGGCGTCCGTGGGGACTTCAACCCCCAAGAACATCAAACCCATGTCGAAGGCATTTGTGGCATTTCTTGCAATCCCGCATAGGAGGTAGATTTAAATTGCCCTAGTTTTTAATTTCATGTTGCAAAAAATATACATGTGGTGGTTAATTATCCTAGTTTAATCTCGTAAAACCATAAAACTATGATTGAGGAGTGAGCATTCAATTATGTAGCACCAATCCCTTCCTCCCATATATGTGTGTGTTGATTGTTCACATGAGATCACATCTCTTTGCGGAATTATATCAAACAATTAACAAGCCTTGTCCATGTTTCCACATTTTGCATTCATTTCAAGTAGGGTATTTTCAAGTACAACACCTAACAAAATTCCTCTATCCATTATGCTTTGATGGATATCCATACCCTGTTCCAAAGCTCCCATTTTTGCATAGGCAGGGAGGATGTTGGAAAAGGTTGTGGAATTTGGCTTTATGCCTTCCAATTTCATTTGCTTGAAAGTGTCTAAAGCCTTTATGACAAATCCATTTTGTGCATATCCAGCAATCGTTGCAGTCCATGAGACAACATTTCTTTTAGGCATTCTATCAAACAGTTCGCGTGCCTTGTCTATGCTTCCACATTTTGCATACATGTCTACCAGACCAGTTGCAACTACAACATCTGACAAAATTCCTCTATTCTTTATGCTTCAATGAATGTCCATACCCTATTCCAAATCTCCCATTTTGGCATAGGTAGGGAGGATAGTAGCAATGGTTGTGGAATTTGGCTCTACACCTACTGATTGCATTTGCTTGAAAGTTTCTAAAGCCTTCTCAACAAATCCATTTTGTGCATATCTGACAATCATTGCAGTCTAAGAAACCACATTTCTTTGAGGCAATTCATCAAATAGTTCTCGTGCCTTGTCTATGCTTCCACATTTGGCATACATGCTAATAGAGCAGTTGCAACTACATCTGACAAAATTCCTCTATCTTTTATACTTTTATGGATGTCCATACCCTGTTCCAAAGCTCCCATTTTAGCACAGGCTGGGAGTACACTGGCAAACATAACTAAAGAAATGCAATGATAAGCTCCAAAGTCATCAAACCACTACTAACAAAACTGAGAGTCTAAAATATGATAGGGAATAGTGTCAGTTGTGTTGAAATAAAATATTTTATTTTCAATTTCAACTAAAACATAATTACTCAACCATTTAATGTTATTAATAAGTGTTTAATTTATGAAAGAGATAAACGGTTGGCCACAAGTACATGAGTTACTAAATGCACACAAATAAGTGAAGTTGATATTCAAAGCTATCTACAATGAATTCAATTCTTGTCCATTAGTCACTTATGTTTGCAATAAGCATCTTTCTTAGTTTTTCTTAATCTTTATTCATAGTTATGTGCATATTTCACATTCTATAATTAGGATATCAATTGCTATGGCTGAACACTAGCATGATGTTTGTGTTGTGGTATAGATGCGTGGAAACATAATTATGGGATTGTTATATTATAGAGATCATAAATCCAGATATCTCATATTAGTTCTAGCTCTTCTTGGATTGTGTCTAAAGTTGACATACAGTCATAAAGCCATTATTAGCAGATCTTTCCATTTCTAGTAAAGACAATTAAGAAAGTCATTCTGATATTGAGAGTTTCTTATCTATTTACCTATTGATCATCATTAAGCCATAATATTTAGGTCTATTTATCTCTCTTGCAAAACCTCTATAAGTTTCCTAGATTGTCCCTACTACTCACTCTTCAATGAAATAGTGGAGTTCTAAATATTTGTTGCACAAGATGGTGTTGAACATATCAACAAGGCTAGCATGGAAGGCATGTTCAAGCTTCCACTTGTACAACTTACAAAAACTAATCTGTTGATAGAATAAATTCTTGAAATAGAGATACAATCAAAAGACAAGTACATAAAAACCTCCTCAGTTGAAAGTAAAATCTATGTATAAAAAGAGTACATTGAATCCCAATCCATAAACACAATAGATATACCAATGGAGGCTTAATTGGATGTAGCATGTCGCACCAAAGTTGTTAGAGTATGCTAAGCTAGTACATAATGTTTCCTAAAGCCACATTAGTATTTTACCTAGATCATTATCTACCAAAACTAACTATAGTAATCCTTTTGAGGATTCATTTCATTGTGCTAGATCTTCATTTAGTTCCACTTATTGTTGGAGATAAGAACAGGTGTTTCTTGAGTTAGATGAATATCCCATCAACAAAGGACAAGACCCTTTCTAGAATATAACAAATTCTACTCCAACAAAGATCATGGGGGTTTCACTAGAGATATTGAATAAGAGATAGACTTCTACTACTAAATTAAAAGCATTGGCATGTTCTTCATTTATTGATGTAAACTCTCTGTGACACCACCACAACCAACAAAGGTGTAAAAAGTTGTTTGCAATGCATGGATTTTTAGGATTGTCCTTTGAGAAAATAGAATTCAAGTATGGAAGTAGGATCTACCAGCTCCTGAGGGAATCTTGATGAAAAATAACTGTAAAATATTTGGGTGAGCTTATATGCAAAAAATCATGCTTCCTGATGGGTTTATGTACATAAATAAGCACAAATTAAGTGGTAAAGGGGCTTCTGGAAACAAGAGGGACAAAGAGGTAGTGGAAGTGAACACTTCTAGTGTTGTGTCTACTCCATCTCAAAATCGGAATGGCAAAGGTGTTGTAAGAGGAACTAAGAAGGGTGTTGGAAGAAGTCAGGGTGTTTACATTCCCCCATTTTAGCTGGCTCAAATGATGAAAGATGTGGAGGACAAGTGCAGTGTGGAATACCAGTGCATGACATGGGATGGCCTTCGAAAGAGTATCAATGGGTTAGTAAACAAGGTAAATGCATCTAACATCAAGAACATCATTCCAAAGTTGTTTGTAGAGAATCTCATCTATGGGATGGGTCTATTTTGTAGGACTTGTATGAAATCACAAATGGCATCCCTTGGATTTATAGATGTTTTTTCTGCATTGGTTGATGTGGTAAATACAAAATTTCTTGAAGTTTGCAATCTGCTTTTGCAAAGAATTATTTTGCAGCTTAAGAGGGCATACAAACACAATGACAAGCACATGTTGATAGCATAAGCCAAATTCATATCTCATTATTAAATCAACAAGTTGCACATGAGATCATTTCCTTGGAACTTCTTACCCTTTTACTAGAGAACCCCACAAATGATAGTGTAGAGGTTGTTGTTGGGTTCATGAAAGAATGTGGTTCTTTGTTGCAAGACCTTTCACCCAAGGGTCTCTATGGGATTTTTGAAATATTTAGAGGTATTCTCCATGAGGGAGAAATTGACAAATGAGTACAGTTTTTAATTGAAGGCCTTTTTGCAATTCGCAAAGCTAAGTTTGAGGGTCATCCAATTGTGCATCCAGATCAGTTAACACATGAAGTTTTCCTAGAAGATGAACTTGATCAAGAAGCTGGTTTGGATGTTTTCAAGCTAGATCCTGATTTCTTAGAGAATGAGGCAACCTATGAAAAACTAAAGAAAGATATCCTTGGAGATGCTTCTTCAGATAAAGTAGAAGGGGAGAATGATTTAGGTGATGATTCAGATGATGATGATGATGATGATGATGATGATGATGAGGAAGGTGAGGAAGCACTGAGAATACAAGATGAGACAGAGACCAACTTGGTCAATTTAAGACGTACAATTGATTTTGAGGAAGCTGGTCATAAGCTACTAAAGATCAAGCTTGAACCTGGTCAAGAGAGAACATACCTTCGTTATTATGGTATTCTTGGGCAAAGATTTTGTATGATCAATAAAATTTATGAGGAATTTTTTGATAATTGTTTTGTACAACAATATTCTATGATACACAGATTGGAAACAAATAAACTGCATAATGTTGCAAAGTTTTTTGCCCACTTACTTGGCATGAATGCTCTTCCATGGCATTGTCTTGCTTATATATGTGTGACAGAGGAAGATACTAATTCCTCTTCCCATATTTTTATAAAGATTCTCTTGCAAGAGCTGGCAGAGTAGCTTGGTATATTGTTGCTTAATGAAACGTTGAATGATCCAACAATGTAGGAGTCTTTTGATTCAATTTCTCCAAAGAACAATCCCAAAAATTCATGGTTTGTTATCAATTTCTTTACTTCTATTTGTCTTGGTGGTATCACTGAGAGTTTACATGAGTATTTGAAGAATATGCCAAGGCTTGTAATGCAGCAGCAAAAGTCTATTCCTGAGTTAGATGAATCTACCTCTAATGATGATTCTTCTAGTTCATTAGGTTCGTCAGTTTCTAATACATCAGACTCAGATTCTAAGAGTGAAACTGATAGTGAGAGTAGTAAGGAGTCACCAAGAAAGAAAAAAAATTCAAAGCATGACAATGAGTATGAAAAAACAAGAAGAAAGAAAAGGGCGAGGGCATCTGACTCAGAGGATGGAAGTGACAGTGAAAAAATCAGAAGGAAAAAGAAAAGGAATTAAAAATCTTTCTAGTCAGTTATTCAAGGCTCCAGTAGACACCATTTTCTTGGATTGTGACAAACAAAAGAATCACTCCCAAGTGCTTTGGTTTTATAACAGATGATTATAAGATGCTACTATGTTTTCTTATGTATTTTAATAGCCATAGGTTTTAGAATTTTGTACTTGACAAGTAATGGATAAACAATGTTAGGAGGAGAAAATATTGAAGGCCAAGTGCAGATTGTGGCAATACTAGATCAATGAATCTTGTTATTTATTGAGTATTTCTTGTTTTCCATGTTGTGTGATTTACCATAAGAAAACTAGAAATCTAAATTCAATAAAATGCTTTGTTCAATGATGATAATTTCTATTTTCTTGCCTATGAAGAAAGACCATGTCAGACAATATCAATGAACAACAAAATAAGGAGACAATT
This sequence comes from Cryptomeria japonica, assembly GCF_030272615.1. Lineage (NCBI taxonomy): Eukaryota > Viridiplantae > Streptophyta > Pinopsida > Cupressales > Cupressaceae > Cryptomeria > Cryptomeria japonica. The sequence goes on along the minus strand of NC_081415.1, from coordinate 74,023,736 downwards.
GGTAGATTGTGGTCTAACTTGAAAAGAAAAGGTGATGGAAAATGTTATTCTTCATGCAAAATTTGTAAGGGGTTAAAGAATAGAAGACTTACAATCAAAACATTGAAGAAACATTGTAGGCTGCATGGTCACATTGAAGGTGGACATGATTATCATCCATTGGTAACTTTTTCATTATATTGTTTTGATAATTTATATACATAATAAATCACGTGATGATGAGATCATGATCATGGTTTATTTATGTTTATCAATTTTATATAGGTTGAGCACCTTGAAGCACATGGTATGGATCAACACAACCCTAAGAATATGGTTTTTGAAGTGGATGAACATGGAGGTGTGAATATCAAAGCTGAAGATAATGATCCCATGGAAGATGATGATCATGAGCCAAAAAACACAATTGAAGATGATGGTACAAATACACTGATACATGACTAATTTAGTACTCACACGGCTGATCATGATGATGAAAATGACCTTGATGTTGTTCATGATGTCCCTCTATTTAAGAAGGCATCTAAGGCCCTTTACGATGGCTCATGGGGAACTCTTCTCTCCATTGTATTGTTGTTGCTGAACTTGAAGGTTATGAATGGTTTTTCAAACATAACAATGTCATGTATATTAAGGTATGTCATATATGTCATAATAAACTATGAATCATGTTGTACCATTAATATTCTTTATTATAACAAATTATATTTTTTTGTTGTACATTGATAGGTGAGTTTTTGTTACTACCATCAAATATTCTACCTTGCTCATACCGAGAATTATCTATCATTATGCAAGATATTAGAATGGAGTATCAAGCAATAGATGCTTGTCCCAATGATCATATTATATATCACAAACAACATGAATTTTGAACTTAATGCCCTGAATTTCATATCAGCAGATATCAAACAGATCAAATAACAAAAAGGGTTCCTCGCAAGGTTCTTCGCTATATTCCCATTATTCCACGTATGCAATGATTATTCAAGTGCACTAGCTTGGCACAATTTATGGATTACCATGCATGCAATAGAAGTCGAGATGACAATATTTGAATGCCTATGGATGGTTCAACATTTATGGACATAGAGCAAAAGTGGCCACACTTTAAAGAAGAACCTTGTAATCTCAGGCTTTCATTGGCAACGAATGGTGTCAATCCATTTGGAGAGATAATATCTGTTTACTCAGTGTGGCATGTTTTTGTTATCAACAATAAAATTCCTCCATGGATGTCAATAAAGAGGGAGCACATAATGGTGGCAATGATTGTTCTAGGTATTTTATCATTTAAATATAGTCATCTGAATTTAATTATAAATATTGCAGTAAAATGGTCATAATAATTATGTAATGTTTTTGTTCATTTGATTAGGTAAGTACCAAGTTAAAGATATGAATGTATATATCGAGCCTCTTATCGACGAGTTGCTGGAGTTATGGAAAGGTGTCACTATGTATGACGTCTCTAAACCAATAGGACAAAGACAATTTCAATTCCATGCGATGCTTCTATGGACAATACATGATGCCTCGGGGCTAACACATTTTTGTGGTATGTTATAGTGTTTAAGTTGTGCATGAAAATTATAATTCAAAAAATTATCATATTTAATCCAATTATACATTATCTTGTAGGTCTTCAAACAAAGGGAAAATGTTCATGTCCTGTTTGTGGTCCAAAGATGAAATCTCCTCATTCAAAAAGTTTAGGAAAGCAAGTGTTTGATGAGTATAGGCACTTTCTCCACAAAAATCATAAGTATCAAAATACTGAAAAAACATCTTTTCAATGGGAAAGAAGAGAATACCTCAAAGCCATGAAGAATGACACCTCACTTGTGGAAGTTGGAATATAATAGAATTAATCGTCAAGGTAATGTCATTCCATCTATTGGTTTGTCATAAAACATCTTTTCTATTCTATTTTGTTTACTGATGATGTGATTGATGATCGTGAAGGTCGTGAAGGCATAACTGACCACCTTCCTAATGGACTAAAAAGTTATCCTTGAAAATTTAGTAGGTTGCACTACTAGGAGTAGTTACAAATTTTACATTTGTTTGATAGTATGCATATTGGAAAGAATATAATAGAGACAGTATGGAAAATATTGGATGGAGGGCATGACAAAGAAAAAAATGTCAAAATATGTAGTGACATTTAGGATTCCAATCATGCAATGATAAATGTCATTCAATCAAATAGCCATGGAGACCAGATTAATATAAGTGAGCTTCCTTGGTTATTAATGGACCAACAAAGCAATGCTATAAAAGAAGTCATACCAAAAATTCGATTTCCCATAGGATTTGCTGCAAATATAAACAATCTCATATCAAAGAAAAGTGAATTTGGGCCAGGGATGAAAATCCATGATTGGCATACCTTCATTAAGGTAATTCATGTTATTGTGTTTTTAGTATGTATTTAAGTACTGTGCGTACATGTACTTTTCATTATGTTACAAAAAAATAAAAAGATAATTTTATAATTGTTCCAATATGTTCTACCTCTATCTCTCCTAGACGACTTCGACAATAATGTCAAGCAAGTCATATATGATCTTGGAAAATATATGATGTAAGTAGTGATAATTGTTTAGTTTGTTGTATAGATATTATATTTGTGATTTATTTTACTTGTTATGTAATATTTTTTTTGCGTCTTGAATACCTTGTAGGTGGTTGTGATGTAAAGAAATCCATAAAGACAATATAAAATATGGGAAGAGAAAAATTCCTCATTTAATGTGTGAAATGCAAAAGTGTCTACCTCCATCTTTTTTCAATGCACAAGAACACTACTTCATACACCAAGTTGAGGAGATTGAATTATGTCGGCCTGTACACACTAGGTCAATGTGGATGGTTGAGAGGCACTTGAAATTTTTGAAGGCTTTGGTTTGATAAAGAGCACATCCTGAGGGTTCTATGGTGGAGGGATATATGCTATACCAGACTATAGTGTACATTTATAAATATCTTCCTTAGTTTGCAGCAAAGATCCACGTGGATTGCATTTGGGATCCCAACACCATTAACAAATTCAAAGGGGAGTACTTGATGGGGAAAGGTAGATTGAGGAAAGTGAGAGGTAATTATAACATGTTATTGTAGTTAATTAATTCTTAATCTTCAAAATAAATCAATTGTAAGATGTCTATTTATTTTTTGTATAGTTGGTCGAGAGTGGGATGCACTACATTTGTATATTGAAAACAATCTTGATTGCATGATGGTATGGATTAAATGTTGTCAACATTCTGGATGCACATCAACATGGGAAGGTGTGGCTTCATTGGTTAAAGAAGCACATCGTAATGGAGATTCCAATGTTACACAAAGGGAAATTGATTTAGCATATGGTTTAAGAGATAAACAGGTACGTATAAATTTATTATTCACCCATATGTTTATCAACTCACAATGCAATAAATTTTACATGTTTGACATATCACAGGTCAAACACCATAATGCTATGTGCTGCAATGGTCATAAATTTCGCATAAAAAAGTTGGACGACATGAAGAAAACTTGTGATTCTGGCATCACTGCAGTCTTTGAGGTGACAAATATTTCATCGAGAAATGACATTCATCCTCAATAGTCTCAAAATTGATACTATGGCATTTTAGATGATATACTTGAGTACAACTTTAATTCCTTCAAATTAGTTTTGTTCGTCGTCAAATGGTACAGGCTATGATTGAATAAAAATGATCCTGATAGAACTATTATTGAACATGATAATGGTTTTATAATGCTAAATACAAGGTCATTTGAACTAGTTGGGGATGAGCCCTATGTTCTTCCAAGCCAATGTGAGCAAGTATTTTACTCAGAGGTTCCACATAGATCGAGTTGGTCATTTGTTCTTAGACATGATCCAAAAGGAAGGCCGATAAAGTATAATGTGATGGAAGAAGAAGATACCAAAGAAGAAGATATCGAAGAAGTAGAAGATGAAGTGGATGATGATCATGATCGATAGTTTTTCAATGACAATGAAGAAAAACAAGAAGATGATGATGATGATGATGGTGATGGCGATGGTGATGGTGATGGTGATGGTGATGGTGGTGATGGTGATGGTGATGATGGTGGTGATGATGGTGAAGACGTTGATGATGATGATGATGATGATGATGATGACGATGATGATGATGATGATGATGATGATGATGATGATGATGATGATGATGATGATGATGATGATGGTGGTGGTGGTGGTGGTGGTGGTGATGATGAACTTGATGTTAATGATGATGAAGAATGAAATGTATGAGGTATGCGATTAGTATATTATCTATTTAATATTGACTTCTTGATAGAATTTTTCTACATAATTAATTCATTATGTTTTGAATTCTAATGCCATTATGTAATTAATTCATGATGCACCTTTTAATATGGAGATGGAGATAGGGAGAGTGACTATTTATGTGACATTTTTTAAACTGTGTTTATTTATGGAAATTGGATTGTTTATTAGCTATGTGATGGATGTTGATTTAAAATACATATGTGATGGATCACATGTTTATGATGATGCATGTGACATTTTTTGAACTTTGTGTTTATTTATAGATTGTGGATTATTTATTACCTATGTGATAGATGGTGATTTATGATACATATGTGATGGATTACATGTTTATGATGACACATGATATGTGATGCTAATTATGATGCTCAATTACATATATGATGACACATCATGTGATTCATCTGATGCTTATGATACATATGTATTTATTGTTTATCAACTTACAAATGTAGTAATGCTTATGATGCTCAATTGATGGTGTTGATTTTAGGTATAGTCCCTGTGTGATGTTGTCACCCTTGGTGGGAATAGGTTGTTGACTATAGACATCACCAACCATTTAGTTGAGGATCCTACATAGTCTACATTGTATAGGACCCTAAACCCCTTTGACGAGGATCCTGCACAGTCTCATGGATGGATAGGTATAACTAGTCAATACACCCTATAGAAATAGTTTATTTTTTTTAAATTACTTGGAAAACAAACTTCCTCAGTTTTTCAAACCCCGACATTAGCAGCAAATCTAATACAGTTATCAACACTTGAGGCCTCGGTTGGACTTATTCCAATTTTCATCCCAAAATAAACTTTAGGGCTGACTTCTTCATCAACATTACCCTCATTTGCAAAATTTCTCTCTCATTACCAATTAACTCTCTCATTTCATGGAGTGCAGGTACCCCCAAATAGGTATTTGTCAGATCTGTCTTTGTTGAGTGAGGAAAATGCAATAATAGAAAATAAAAGTGACACATGTAGTATGTCTATAATAGGGAGATCAACAAGTGGTCAAAAGATTAGAAGAAAATTCAATAAACACATGAAATTTTTCCTTGCTCAAGGGGGGTCATGTTCTAATGATGATAAGACCAAAGGAGACATTGAGGTGCCTATGAGGTATAGACATCTACAAAAACAATGGGTGCCCAAGGAACTTCCTCCAATAAACACCAATTTTTGTGTTAACGATAGGATATATCGCATAGCACCTTCATCGTTACATGGTTTAGGCTTATTTTCCATGGACGACATAAAGGTCTGTTACAATAGAGTTGCAAAATTGATGGAGTTTGTTGGACCTTGTTACAATTACAAACATTGGATTCAGATTGTTAAATATAAAAAAAGTATGCGTAGGTATGCACTGTCAGCAAATTATATACAACAGAAAGATAATGATCAAAGTAAACAAGTGGCTACATACATTGATGGTCGGCCAAAAGCAACAAGGAATATTGTAGGTTTTATAAATAGTATGTGACTTGGGTCAACTAATAAACAACCCAATTGCATATTTGAGGTGCGCGAGGGAAATCATGTATTTGTATGTGCGATAAAATCAATAAGTGTAGGCGAAGAGCTTCTAATCAATTACAGTTTGAATCATATAGATACAAATAAAGTTAATATCATGGGGGTGGTACGTACTATATACCATTTAAATTAACCAACCTCCAATTAATGAATCTAATATACCATTTTATTATGAAGTTTTTTGCTAAGTCTATTGGTTTAATTTTGCTAACGTTTTTTATATTTTTTCTTTGTCACAGGTTGACATGGATCCATCAGATATCACAGATAGAGATGTAGCTTGAGACACTTCTACCAAGCAAGTAAACCTCATTGTAATTGTACAAATTAGATAGAAGCAAATTGTTACATTATTATGTTCTTTTTTTTAGTGATTTATACTAATTTTGTAATTGTTAATGATATTATTGACACAAACATATGTTGGGGAAAGGGAAAGGGAGTTGCAATACCTGAGCACCTTTCTAGGGATGTGGAATCATTAGGGTTAAGTGATGATGACCCTGAAGATCCCATAGAGCTTATTAAATTCTTTAAAATGCCTCTTATAAAAATTAGAAAAGAGATTGTTGCTTTGGCAGCCATGCATCCTATCACTGATGAGATATGAGAGAGGGTGGAATTATTGCTTCAGATAGCAAAAAACTTGCAAGCAAGCAGTAATGAAAGCTTTAATTATAACAAAAGCTCAATAATGGTTTATATTTTATTCTCTTTTATGTCATTAACTAAAATATGTACGTATTAATTTTAGAGCAATTTATCCACCCTCATCAAATTTGTTCCAACAATCAGGGTGTTGCAGGCTCTTCAGGTGATGACGATTTTATTGTATCATCACTTGCTTGGCTTATCACTCTGAGTACCCAAAACACATCATACTTGATACTGTCAATTTTCAAAATAAAGGTTCATCCTTGTTTACAATTCTTGCACTTTTTATATATTTAATGTTTGATATATTTAATGTATTATTCTTTAGGTGTTGTCAATGTTACTGTGCAAATGCCAGTGCCACCTCATCAGAGGTTACCCTCACCTATATTGTTGACTGCAATATCGGCAACATGTAGCATGCATACATCCTCTAGTGCATGTCATATTGGGCCACCCACTGTTGGTAGATCCCTCTTTTGCTCTATCTTTTGTCATGTGTTTATTTCCCTTCAAGCATTCTTTCTTGAATTCTAATGCCATTTCATAGTGGATTCATTTTTTGCAGGAGGAGATGCACATGAGGATGTGCCAGAGGTGACTACTGCTGATAACATACCATCATTTCCTGGATCTTTTCATATTGCTAGTATGGGAACATTCTAGGCCACATTGGTGGTGAGCGATGAAGAAATGATTCCCTTAAAGATACAAAAGGTTCTAGGTACTTTAAAATTATTATTATATATACTCTAATATATAATTTACTTTATGATCGCTCATTTTGGACTAATTATCCCATGATCTTTTTGCAGGCAATGATATTTTCTATAAACATCTTAGTGACATTGCATTACAGATATTTGGGCTCACCATACATAAAAGGTGTTAGATCATATGTGAACTAACCCTAATCCACTTTTGATTTCATATCATTGCTAGAATAGTTTTCCTTTGATCCATTTCTTGAAGTGTAGTAAATGTAGCTTCAGTTCATTTTTGTATCTAATAGGTTTTTGTTTGCTTTAAAAGGTGGAATGACCAAGAAAAAAGGTTAAAAGATGAATTGACAAACCAAATGGTTGAGTGGTTTGGAAATGACACCTTTGACAAAACCAAACTCCTTGAAAAAGCTGGCACATATCTAAAGTATGTGAGGGACCAATATGGACCCATTTGGAGAGGAACCTAAAGTTCGAGTGTCCCCCCATGATTCCAGAGAGGGAGTGGAAGGACCTAATTTTTGATGTGAAGGAGAAAATTGAAAGGAAAAAAGGATATACACCACTAGATGACAAAAGAAGGTACAGGATACTATTAAGAATGTAATTATGTACTAATTAATTACTCTTTATATTTATATAATCTAACATATTTCAAACTTTTTATAGACTGAGTGACATGTCAAAGGCAACCAAGGAAAGGCAAGAAAAGCATAGGCAACACAAACTCAGCTCTGGTGGTTACATGAAACTTGTTGCACAAATTGTAAGTATCTCATGTAAACAAAATATTGCATCAAAATATTAATAAATTGCAAACGTTTTTTTTTAATCAAACAGTGCAAGCAAAATTCATGGTACCAAGCAAAAATGTAGGGCTCTGAATTCAATAGAGTGCCCACAAAAGATGACAAGCGAATTGCCTACCAGCAAGGCTATTCAGTCGTGGCTGATCGGCTACAAGAATTGAGTGGGCATACACAACATTCGAGTGCATCTCTCACACAAGTAAATATGATAAATGGAAGTTGTTTCAAATTGAATACTTTACCAAAAATCTAATTGATGTTGAGTTCCAACATAAAGTGACTATATTTGTTTTAAATAAGCAAGCAATGATAACAATGTGCATGTTATTAGAATGCAGCCTGCTAATTGTGAAACACCACCTGCACATGAAGGTCCGAATGTGCATCCCAGTAGTGGAGGTATTCATTTTCTATTCAAATTTATTTATTTAGATATTAATAGAATTAAACATCTTAATTTGTAATTAGAGTAGTAATTAATGTAGCCCTTTTTGTTAATATTTTAGAGCATGTAGTCCGTGGTGAGCAAGTGGAGCATGATCTGGGTACACAACATCAAGAACATGATGTTCCCCACTCAGGTAAAGAGGACCACTGTTATTTCTTTAAACAAATATAATTTCAATTGGTGTTCAACATTAATGTAACCTTTAGTATTTCAACTCCAGATGATCTAGAGGGTGTTCAGCATGTTGAGTTTGAGGCTACACAAAATGATGTGGCCCCATCAGGTAAAGAGCACAACAATTATGTTCTCTAAATTAATGAAATACTTGTAACAATAACAATATTTTTTTTAATTTAACACATTTCTTTGTTATTGCAGAGGACCCCCCTTCACTTCAGTGTCCTCATCCTTAGTATAGGACTAGGCATACATCGAGATCATGAGCAATTGGCAAACATCTATAGAGCGGGGAAATGTTGAAGAAACCGATGTTCCACTTAGTCTTTTCATATCTTCAAAGAAAAAAAAAAGAAATAAATGATTGTAATCTAACTTATTTGATAATGACTGATTTTTATGTGTTAGTGAATGTAATTATGTGCTAATTAATGGTTATGGATGATATGTGTTAATTAATATTGATGAATGTTGCATGTTAATTAATGTTAATCAATGTTATGTGTTAATGAACGTTATGTGATATTAATGAATCAATGCTATATTTTATTAATGGTAGAAAGAATGAATGAATGAAAGTTATAAGATGTTAATGGGGAATTTAGAGTGATATTAGGGGGGGAGGGGCAAAATGAGCTTCCACCTTCATGTGGTTGGCCCTATTAAGTAGAGAATATTAAACTATTCTCGAAACCAAGTGAAGCTCAACAAGATAACATAGTTAATATTATTGAATAATGTATATTGAATCTTAATTGTAGGGTCCAACAGAGCCAACATGAACAACAACACCACAAGTTGTTGGTTATAATGAACTCCCATATTGTCTTGTCTGTACACGAACAATATGAGTTGCTTCTAGTGTTGATATCTAAGGTAGGATTGAAAAATTTGTGAATATGCCTCATCCTTGTAAGTTTTTTTATTACTTGTAAGTCATGAATATTGCTCTTTAGTTGACTAAAATTAAATGAAAATCTTTAATGAATATACAAAACTATATACATATGCAGGAGTCTCACTCTATGACTAAGCTCATGCCATATCTAAATCAAAGACATCTCAAATACATCATCGCTGGAAAGCTACAAAATGCCATTTTCATACATAGGCAAGACATACACAATTGGGCACAATCACCAAGAGAATGGTAAAAAGTGTGTTTGAGATTGTATCATGGATGCTTTTAAGTATTGTATCATGGATGCAAAAAATATCTTCATTAATCCTTGACTCATGATTGCTATAATACTTCTTTAGACTTCTCATGTCATTTGTTGCACATCTTCACTATTTTGGACTGAGTTTCAACTATGTATTTGCCTTGACTTATGACTGTACCTAGCTTTGTCCTATCTTTGTAAGCTTCCTCTTTGAATTGTGGTTGTATCTTTGATAATACCTTTTTAATGTTGCACTATTTGTAAGGAGGATAACTCCTAATGCATGTTGCAAATTGTGTGCTAGTGACTGAGACTAACCTTTTTGTACTTGATGTTTTTGACTAGTTGTCATAACCTCTAACTTTGATGCTTGTGCCTTAATAGAACTAGATGTTTCTTGTATGAATACTTGGTCAAGGACTGCATTATGATGCTATAGAGCTACAAAATAAGATTATTTATTGTATTGAGTTGCACATTTGACATGAGTTTCCCTATGACTACTATGCCTCTTGAGGTTATAAGGTGTTGTTCTTGTCATGTTTTGACAATGCTGCAATAATAATGTGTTATTTGTTGTTAAGGTTTGAAAAGACCTTTTAGAAACTTATACCCTACTCTTTTTCACTCAGTAGACTTGATTACTATCATTTTATTTGGTACTAGGTATGACTACCTACTGGCTTTACTGTAGACTGTAATCTCTCTAGACTATATTTTCTAAGTGTTGTTGTTCTATAATTGACCATCTATTAGGAAAACATAGCTTGAAATATTCAAAAAAATTAATGAATGACTGCACTATCACCAATATATCTTGCAGATTTGATTACTCTTTAGATTATGATTAGGATTGTCATGATATTTCATGAGACTGGTCTATCCCCATATGAAACCCTTTGTTCCCACAAATCAATGCTTTGAACTTGACTAAAACTTTATAGTGATCACTGTCTTTGTATAGTAAGCTTGCTACTTTCTCAACTTTTTATATATTGGAGGCTCCTAGGATGGTTTCTATCTTATAGTCACAATACCTTGCTATAATTTGCATTTCAGATCACTGCTCAATGATCATATGTTGTCTTTGTCTTTTGAATTTGACTCTCGAGCTTTCTCTATTTCTTGACCTTTTGAATAATTTGTTAGGGGTCCCACAGATACTGAGAGGGAGGGGTGAATTGGTATCTAACCGGTAATAACAATTTCTTAAGTTAAAACATGCAAAACATAATATAACAGTGTACCGGTATGCAAGAAATAATGCAATAAAAAGAATCAAGAACATCCACATGAAAAGTACACCATAACACAAGATGTTTAGCGAGGAAACCCAGTGTGGGAAAAACCTCAGTGGGATTTGTGACCCACAATATTCACTCACTGGCCAATAAGAGAATATTACTTACAATAGGGGCCTGCACATGCAGGAAGGCCAACTGCCTAGAGCTCACTGCTTAATAGGAAGTAACACTGACTTACAAATAAGGATTATACTAATCCAATAACTTGTACTGGTTTACAATAGCATCTTTAATGCTAGATTCAGTACCAGTTCATGCTCTATTCTTTACATATACCCTTTGACCTATATTTCGCACATTAGGTCTGCCTAATATTTTCCTTAATCCTCCTACATCACTCCTACAAATGTCTAAAATGATCTCCTTTATATATAAGAGTCATTTTACAATTTTCCAAGTTGGCTTACAATAATAAACAAAATATTACATAACAAAAATCATGTCGGCCTCTGTGTCGGTATACTTGTTTTCTTCTGTGCTAGTGTCGGTGTCTTGAGTGCCAGTGTAGAGTGTGATCTGTTGATGTCAGTGCACTATCTTGCCTCTACAATACTTTGTCGGTATGATGTCTTTTCGGTGCCATAGGATTGCAAGGTTGCCATCAATGACAAAACATTCAATCACATACAATGTCTCATTGGAGTGTGCATATGCCAACATAATTTTGGGCCACTATTCATTACTTTTATTATCCTATATGTAAAAGACCTTGCTCACTACTTCCCGTACTTGATCTTTATCTGGTTTGTGTCAATCCTAATATTGCACCTTTTCTATTTATGATTGAGATTTGTTTTAGGATTAAAAAAACTCTTGATGATTTCACTAAATGACTTTTGCATGACTGTACTTTCTAAGCTATCCTAGGGAACAAAAGAGACCTAGGGATTTTCTCACTTCAAAGAAAAAGAAAATCTAGCAAGACAATCAACCCTTTTAAATAATATATGGAACCCTTATGGTGAGCAAGAAAGCATTGACAAACTTATAGATGTTGTCATAACACAAAGATGAAACTATATTATTTTTTATAGATAATCGGATTTCTCCTTTAACCTGACTTTTGCTTGAATCATTACTGTAGGCGTATCGAATGCATGATTTAAACAATAAGATACTAAAAATTCTAAAATAGGGTTCTGAAAACCCTACCTCCAAATGTGGATATCTACTGTTATGTCTATGACAATTTCTCTCTAGAAGCTTTGATGCTAACTTCTATCACGCCTAAACTTTGCCTGTGGTTTTCATGGTGTTGGCATGAGGTGCTTAGTAAATGTCCTTATAGATTCTCTTCATATTTTTATGAAACTCCTTCATCGAAGAGGCAAACCTCTCATTCAAACTTTGAAGTAACCCTTTGACTATTGCATGCAGTCCTTTTCTTATAAACCTTCCTCCTTGCGGTGACATGCTAGGACATAAACTAAAGGTGTAGCTTGTGGAACCTATTGAGCATCAAATCTTAATTAAGTAAAATATCTTTATTTGAGATATTAAATCATAGAAGCCATCTATCTTTGGAAGAAATCATCATTTTCATTGATACCGTAATAACCCATAAGTTATCAAACAAGTCTAATAGCATTCTATCGAAATATCCAAAATTCAAATAGTATCAAGGAGACCCAGTGATGTCTCATCAATATAAAAAGGGTATCAAAGGAAACATAACACCGATGAACTCTAAAAGGGACTCATTGAAAGCAATGATTCCACCAAAAGAGGATATCGAAGAAAGCAGAGACGGTTTTCATCGATGGGAAAAGGCTTCCGAGGAAATAATACCATCGGTGCAACATGAAGGAAACTTGCTGAAAGAAGCGTTCTTATCGAAAGAATGATATCAATCAAATAGAAGGAAGCTACATCGATAAAAGATATCGATAAGGATATGAGTTTCGAGGAGGCTAAAAGGCATGTTACTGATATGTGTGGTTTTACTGATGCAACTTTATCGAGGAAGATTACTAATGAGCTCATCGATGAAAGATGATAGTGGAAGCAAATCATCAAAAGAAAGATGGCCTCAATGAAACAATAGACCCATTCATTGAAGGAGTGTAGTGATGTCAATAGAAAAAGTGTTTCAATGGAAGGATAAAGGAAGTTACCGAAGCCCAAGGTTTCATCGACATGAAACCTAATGGACATTAGATATATATCAATGAGGAAATAGGTTTTGAGGAGGGTAAAAGGCATGTCTCTGATATGCATTGTTTCACCAATATAACTTTATTGATGGAAGATGACAAGAGAGGATAAAGAAAGGTGTCGATGAGACAATAGATCCAGTCATTGACAAATAATATTGATATCAATGGAAGAGGTATTTCGGTGGCAAAATAAAGGAGGTCACTGAAGCCCAAGGTTTCTTCGACATGAAAACCCAATGGATATCAGATAGGTATCGGTGAGGAGACAACCATAGTGACTGAATACAGTATTTTGATGGAGGGAGAAAATACCTAGTCGCAGTAATGTTCAAAACAAAAGGGTTAGTTGACGGTTATATGTTGAAAAGCCACGATGCTTGGTGATAATGTATACTGTCATATAAAGGAGGGAGCTTTTTTAATATGGAGGAAATTTAGAGAAAGGAGTAGATTATAGCCTCAGGCTTACTACTGTACTATTTTGGCAAATATATATAATATAATCAGTTGTTTTTCCTTTGCATATGTGAACTTTTAGTAGTGGGGAAAGAAGGAGGAAACAAAGATTGTTCTAGATTCTCTTCTATCATAGTCGTGCAAATGTTGCATTTGAGGGGTATTTCCTTCCTCATTTCCTCTCACATTAGGTATGTATCTATTTCATATCCGACTGAAATGCAGAGGTTAATCATGTATCACTAATTGACTGTGTAAATACTACTCATTAAAATAAAAAGTAAAATGAATTAAAAAGAATCTTTCTCTGATAGCTATGAACATACTATCATGCCTAACTATGATTATTCTATCTTGCATAGCCATGTAAATTCTGCCTTGAGTAGCCAATGTATAGCTATTGCATGTTCATGATCTTTCTTGTTAAGATAAATTATAGAGGCTAAATGATTTACTCATTCATTATCAAGTCTTGAACTTAAGGAAGATAAATTTATTCATAGATATAAATCATGACGATATTCTATTACTTTTCATCGAATACACTATCTTACCTTATTCATATCTTGTGCATAGTATGGTTGAGTAGCAACCTCAGAGCATTCACTATAGAATATGATTGCTAGCCCACGAGGGCATAATAGCCGAGTGTTGCAACTATTTTATGTTTATTTGTTTTCCACTCTTAACTCATAGTTCAACCAAATATGGTTCATCTTAGAATCAATGCACATCGGTTATAATCAGATTATAACCAATCTCCATGGTTGCAAGACCTGAAGAAGGATTCTTTTCATCAATTAGATGCATACTTTTGGGAATATACAAAGACAAAAAAATATATTAGAACCATATTTTTTGTTGAGTCATAATACGATGTGTTAATTTAGCTAAATAAGGGAACCGATGTTGTATTAGGTTTAATTCCATGATGACAGTTGAAGCTTGTTAGAGATAGGGGATTTGCAATAGTTGGCTTGTTAGGTTATGTCACAATCCCATTAAGGTTCTTGTAAACTGCTAATGTCAGTAGACATGAGACTGTTATGTAATGAACTAGATCAGCTTAACCTAGAAGTTCTGTAACCAATGAATCAACTAACTCAAGTATATGTTAATTATCTTATGATGGTCATTTATGACCGTTATTCTTATTAGACATTAAGCAGTTCGCTAGATAGTTGGTTAGTAAACTAGTGAGTTAGTTGGCTCAAGTGTATGCTATTTATCATATGATGGTCGTTAATAACCATTATTGTTAGTACACACTAAGTAGATGGCTTGTTTAGATGGTTGGTAACTAGTGAGTTTGTTGAGCTCAAGAATTGGATGTACAAGTCGAGCAAGGGAGGTGAACACTAACAACGCATTGGTGCTTGCAATGTTAAAACCTTGGCCAAGATGGTGATGCTTTATCTAAGTGATTGTTAGATCACATGAACTAGATACACCTACTAGTCAGATGGTCATAGTAGTTAGGGGTTACCTATAGTGTGTGACTGACTAGTTGTGTGTAGGTTTTGAACATCAAGATTAGATGGCTAGATGTAAAAGAGACAGAATCCTTAGAATGCACCCTCATGAAGGGTTGGATCTCTTCCAATTGGAAGGGGCATGGGAGACTGGCAAGTCTACAATTGAATGGAGAAGCCCTTGATGATCCTCTCCCTATTCCAAACTATGTCGAGGCTTGATACAAAAAGTTCTAGTTGGAAAGTTAAATGAATTGTAACCTCTGAACCTTTATCTCTTCCCTCAAAAATGAAACTTGCCATTTGAATTGCTTTCTCATATTGATTAGCTTAATAATATTTGTTCAATGTTTTTTATCGTTAAAAAATTACCTTCCTTTTAGATAAATTAGTTAGTTTCTTATTATGTTGAAGAACATTTAGTTAGTTTTCTCCTTCAACTAAAGTAGTTTTGTTTTATTTTGAAATTCTCAATTTTTAATCTTAATATAGATCACAATTTATTTTCTTTAAGTATAGAGTTAATGGAATATTACATATGGTATCAGAGCAACCAAGTTCGACATTGAACCTCAGGCTTTCCACCTATAAACAATAAGGTAGAAAACTGAAATGAAGCATTTTAGTGAATCTTGGAAGTGGATTCAAACCATTGCGGATTACTGCATTTTTCTGCAGGTAGTTGCTTGTGATATTATCT
The DNA here is from genome assembly GCF_030272615.1 of Cryptomeria japonica. Classification (NCBI taxonomy): domain Eukaryota; kingdom Viridiplantae; phylum Streptophyta; class Pinopsida; order Cupressales; family Cupressaceae; genus Cryptomeria; species Cryptomeria japonica. The sequence continues at coordinate 74,007,806 of NC_081415.1, read as the reverse complement.
AAAGAAGATAAGGTTACTTGTGTTCTTCCAGTAAAACTTTGTGTTTCATATTGTAGATTTGAATAAAATATTTACTTGCGAATTGTAATTGTTCCTTCCTTGGATGATCTCTTAAGGTTAGAGTTAAATTCATTCAAGAAATTTACAATAAAGACATCAAAGTAGAACTCATAAGAAATGGTAGTTGACAGACTCATCGAGAGGGGGTGGGTTAAAAAATTGTCTCATAAGTTTATACAATAAGTCCTAAAGAAATATAAAGACTCCGTAGCCCAAACAACAAAGAAAGGCATTGGTAATCTATAAAACACAACCCATCAATTCATACTTTCACATAAAGAATAAAAGGAGTAGCTGAGTAGGAATTCTAGGGTAAATTAGGAATAGTGTATATATAAATTTCAAGCACCAAGATCGAATAGCTTCTAAAACAACAATATTGAACTCATCTTCTATATCTCCATTCTAGGAACTAATGCCATTCTGAGATAGGGGGAATTTAGATCAAGACACTAAATCTACTATAAAAAGCATTAGTTGAAGGAACAACTAGTGAGTAGTTATACTCGCCTAGGTCCTTTAAAGCCTAAAGTGAGAGAGTTAGTAACCAAATAGGTTCACTCTATAAGTTGGCCAATATAATTGGAGGGTTTGATCATTGGAGTTGGTATTTCCTTAGAACCTATCCAATCTGTTGATTTGAGACCCAACAAAACCCTAGCATAACTTCTAAAAAGTGGCTTTAAATGGTTCTTTTCATTTGAAATAGAATGCAAACCCTAAAATCACATGAAAGCTTATACTTTTAGCTTTCTATTTCCTTCCAAGCTATGCATGAAATTTATTTCTTGATAATCACGTGGAAGGAGGCCTTTAGAAAACTTTTGTAAATAAATAAAGAATTTTATTTGTCTTTACATCTTTTGAATTAAAATGCCTTTTCAACTGAATTATTTTCCCTCCAAACCTTGCATTGTGAAATCTCATCCTTTTAAATAAGCTCAACTTTATAGACACCTTCAAGGTATTTAATAAATCCTTTCTCTAAACTTTCCTAAATTCATGATAAGACCTAAGGTATATAATAATTCTATTTTTTATCTCTTGAAGTCAAAAAATTGGTAACAAAGTCATGCCTTGAAACCTTAATTTTTAGATAGTTAAATGTCCATTTTACATTTCTAAAAAAATTGGAGGTCTTATGATATTCCACGTGATGGCTACATGTTGACAAAGTTACCACTCACAACTACTAGTCCCTCTCCCTAATAGGGTATTTGCATGAAAACCCAAGTCCAGCTATGTCAAACCCAAGTTTGACTCCTTCAAACTCAAGTTAGTCATTGGTCACATGTAGAAAAGGCATTTGAAGACTTGAACTACCTTCCCTCCAAAGTATTTTCTTTTGGAAAAAACTTTTGCTTTCATGAAGTCACATGAATGTGCTTCTTTTCTAAAGTTTTTACAATATAATCATAAGAATATAGCCCTTCTTTTCATTTATAAGGTACATTTGAAACCTTTTGGAGCCTTTTAATGAGATTTCCAAAATAACAAGGACCTAGGACATTAGAAAAGACTGGAATAAGCTTTAGGATATTAAAATTTAGACTCAAAGCATGAAGATGCTAACAACAAAAAAACCCCTATTAAATGCAATTGACATATAAGTGAAAATTGGATAACAAAAATAAATAGGGATATAACATTAGGTATTGGAATAGTATCATATGTGAAAACAACCAATAATAAAATCAAACTAAATGATATATAGGATTTGGTCATATACGTATATGTAGATATATAGATATATACATAATATGTATATGTATATGATGCTCTGCAAAAAGAAGGATAGTTAGAAAAACCTATTTGATTGCTACACAAACAAAGAGAAGCACAAGAAACAAATGTTAGTCATTAGGGTTAGCAAATCAAAGATTAAACACTATCCTAATCAAGCATATCAAGAAAGACACTACACAACAAATAAAAAGCTTAATGAATCTAAGAAAAGATGAACTATGTAGTCTAACTACCAGAGATAGCAAGAAACTCTCCAACCAAAGCAGGGGAGACAAAACCAACAATATCTTCTTAGGGAGGATTTCTCAACCCCAAATTTCAAGAAAGAAACAAAGCTAAAATAAGTGAATTGGATAGCAACAAGAATATAAAGTGCACCCCTGATTTGGTAACCAAAATGCTCAAAATTAAATGAAAATCTTTAATGAATACACAAAACTATATACATATGCAGGCACACCATGGTTGAGATGGTCCAACTCCCTAGTCTCACTCTACAACTAAGCTCATGCCATATCTAAATCAAAGACATCTCAAATATATCATTGGTGGCAAGCTGCAAAATGCCATTTTCATACATAAGCAAGACATACACAATTGGGCACAATCACCAAGAGAACAAAGTGTGTTTGAGATCATTGTCCTAATTATGATGTGGTCACGAAGAGGTTGACAAATTTATGGTGATCTCTTCATGACCACACCATAATTAGGACAATGACCTGAAACACACTTTTTACTGTTCTCTTGGTGATTGTGCCTAATTGTGTATGTCTTGCTTATGTATGAAAATGGCATTTTGCAGCTTTCCACCGATGATGTATTTGAGATGTCTTTGATTTAGATATGGCATGAGCTTAGTCATAGAGTGAGACTAGGAAGTTGGACCATCTCAACCATGGTGCGCCTGATCATATTATCTTGAAACCATGTGCCTCATATTAGCCTCAAACCTATGCCCCTATTGTTTGGTGGTGGGGATAGAATATCATTCACTGTACACATCAATGACTGGATAATAATTTTTTTTTTTTGATAAAAATTATCATCTTCAGAATTATGATGAATACCAAGCTTTTGACCAAAGATGTAATCAGCGAACATACAACATTCTCATTGGTGAAATGTTCTGGAGTCATCGCACTTCCAACTCAAACCACACAAACATCTGATGAGGATGCTATACGTGCGACAACACTTCATAGTCGAATGATTGTCAATGTCTTGGAATGGACCGATGACACAAGCATCGAATAAACAACATCATCGTCGATGCAAAGTTCCAAATCTCTATCAGCTTTGTGATGAAACCTACTAATTCTAATGACTTCTTTGACCATCAGCAGAGTCCATTGAATTGTCATATTTCCAACGGGTAGGGCATCATTGACCAATCTGATGCTGATTTTTTGACAGTTGATTTTGTCGACACTTTGACGAAAATTCATCGCAAATCTGATAAACAACTGTCGGGAATCAGCTCCGAATGTACTAGTGCATTATGATCTAAAATGACTTCTAAAGCCTCATTATGCATTTAGGCATATCGGTTTAATGTTAGGAAGTCATGCTAGGAGGTTTAGTATAAGTAAAAATGCATAAAAGGAAAAAATGCACATTTGACCAAAAGTTGTCATTGTTGCTTGACAACTTTTTGCAACTTTTTGAGACACTTTGCATTTTTTTAGCAAATCGGTGGTTGGGCAACCGATGAAGTATTGGTTATGACCAAAATGGCATATAAAATGCTTTGAGAATGACCAAAATGACCAGAATAGAAACTTAATTGTGCTACAAGAATTTAATTTTATTTGTAGTCATATATATTGAAATGCTTGACTTTGATGTTATACAACAATTTCATGCACATACAATCAAAAATATTTGTTTTTCCACCATATATAATGAAATGTTAACAACAATTTTAAAACAGAGAAGAGTACCAGTTGGTGTCAACAAAGTTTTTATTTGTCCAGTAAAGCTATATGTGCTTTATATTCTGATCAAGGTCCCCATTTTTCCATCTCCACACATGCTTCCCTAACATCGACCATCTCAAGATATTGCACAATACCATACATCCCAGCCTATGCCACACTTCTTCTGGCCTCTTTATCGAATGTCGTACTCTAGAGCAAGAATGGTCACAAGGGAGGACTAAATTCACTCACATGAATCCACGCTCTACCCACACTTTCAAAGCCATCCATGTCTCATGCCAAACCTAATAAAGCTTCCATTCCGCCTAGCCATTCCTTCTTCGCACACTTGTTCATGATTTCTCTGACTTTTAGAATAGGTCAAAGCTCTAGACACCATGCCATAAATAGAGACACTATGTCCGCATTCATTCTGTACTTCCATCCACCTTCTATGTACTCAAGCCTAAGGATCAACTTCATTGCGGATAGGAATGCAGTGTCTTCATAGATAAATAGGTTCATCAACCTATCATCGCTTATTCGTCCCCAAAATGTGACCTGTGTTTTTCTTGTTTCTAAAGAAAAGTTGGCCTCCATATATCAAATTGAATTACTTGTTATTCCAAAATGGACATGCAAATCTATCAGACTAACAACAACATCTGTAAATTATTTCAATTTTTATGAACCTATGCCTTAATTTTTTAGTGCTTTCTAATAACTAAGTTCATCTACCACATGTTCCATGTTATTCTACAATCTAAGTTTCTGCACAATAGTTTATGGATGTTTTTGTACACTTACACATTTCCATATGATACACAGCTAATCAAAAGTTTCTACGATTAATAAGGCATGTTATGCGCTTTCGCCCATGACTGCTCCAAAATGGTAGTATGCAATGACTAACATGCCTGTTAGTCACACGTTTTACACCATCAATTTTGCAATGAATAGGTAGCAATTGACTAACACAATGGTAACATGCTGTACAATAGGTGCTCCCGCTCCAAAGCAGACTATGGATTGACTAACAGTCATGTTAGTCATGCATGTTACACCGTTGATTTTGTAATAAATGATTGCGATTGACTAACCTATCGCTAACACACTGTCCAAAAGGTCTATTTTGGAGTCAGAATAGCTTCAGCCAAAAATGGGGACCAAAAATAGCATGTTAGTGATAGGTTACTCAATCGTAGCCGTTAATTTCAAAATAGGTTACGTGTGCAGCCACAACTCCAAAACAGACATTTTTTTGTTATTTTAGACTATTTATGCAATAAATAGTAAATCATATTAAAAAAAGAAGACAAAAACCCTTGTGTAAAATTAACTACAAATTTATATGGGTATTTCTACATATTCATTTGAATCATTTGAAGATAATTTCAATATTATTGTTAATTGTTAATCACCCAAGGACTAACACGCGTAACCGTGTGTTCGTCAGTGCGTACGGTGGAGTCAGCAAGGCCACATCTATTGCGTGACTAACAACGCATGGAAATCCATCGGAGAAGCGGCAAAACCGATAACAACGCATGGAAATCCAAGGTCAGACCTATCATCATTACGCTCGCCAATTAAATTAATAAGGCAATGGCTATTACATTAGAGTGGCAACAAAATCATAATATTGTCTTGCCGATAACCAATGAGGCTATTGGTAAGATTCATACCGAAAAGCACAATTGAAATGAATGATGAAATAGATGCGGGAAACCTAACGGACACCAATCACCCACCAAAATGATAGTATAGAGATACTAACACGCATTTTACAATGGCTTTTTGGAGCCAGCAAACATGCATCCAGCCCTATATGTAACCCTAACACAAATAATTTCAAGCTAGAGCAAAACAAGAATAACCAAAGCAAAAAATAATAATAAAATTTTTGCACTATGTATAAACCAAAACATGCAAATTTTCCAACTGTATACAACTAGAAAAAATGGCTACTCAACATACCTATTAACCTTTAGAAATGAATGTAGGCTGCCCTTGAAAAGTAAGTCCTCACTGCCTCCATCTTGAAACCCTTCTTTGCCTTGAAAAATAGCATAACACTTCAAAAATGAGGGCATTGGACACTTTCTTTATTCATGCATTAGTCCTTTTATTCTTCCTTTTTTCCACAACAAGCAGAAAATGGCGGGAGGATGCATCGTACAGTTCACCTAACACATGTGGGTTCTACATCATCCATTTTTCAATGAATGACTGCGATTTTTTCAACATGAGGCCGCAAAAAATGGCATTGGTTTTCTGCTAAAATGGTACAGGGTGGACTACAGTTTTCCTAACATGCGTGTTAGTGGTGCCGCGTTCTACATGGTCAATTTTTCACTGAACGGCTGCGATTGGGCTAACTAAGTAAGAACCCACTTGTCAGTAGCATGTATGAGAGGTTTTGGAGGGAGCCACCATGGTTTGGAAGCCCACACCCTCTTTTTCCTGTTGTTTTGGCATCCAAACACGGTCATCTACACTTGCCGCTAGATGTTAAGGCACAACACATCGGCACGAGCCGCGGCCCATGATCCGCCATCCTCCGGCATGTCCACGTAGTTTCACGTGGGACCCAACATTTGAAACAGCCGAGTCCAGGACAACTCCATGTCATTTTCCCTGGGTCCGGCACTTGTGCTAAATTGGCATGGTATACATGTCTCTAACATGTATGTTGATGCATGTCATTGGTACGACAGGTCACTTTTGGAGCTAGAATAGATGCATCCCCCCCCAACCCTCGTTCGTTGTTTTTCCCACTCACATTCATTTCACGATCATTTCAAATATTGTATAGTAATGTTCCTTTGTCTTATATTTTGAGTTCATTTAGATAATAACATGTTTTATATAATAATATGTTTTTAAGTGGCACATAGATTTTTTTGAGTTTTGTTTATTTTGTTATCATATTTTAATTCTATCTTAATTATCCAATATATCTATTCTTGATCACTAGATCTCATAATTATCACCATATATCATATTTGTAGATTTGGAGTTGACCCACCTCAATGTTGTAGTCATGGATCATATGAACATCAATATTTTAGATTTAGTACTTAAATTTAAACATTCCTAAGTACCCCACATTTTTTAGGAAAATGGTTTCTCAACTTTGTATTTACACAAGGATACTATTTATAGTAAGTTTGTTGGCATATGAACACTCCAATGAGACATTGTGTGTGATTGAAGGTTTTTTCATTGATGGCAACCTTGCAATCCTATGGCACCGACAAAACATCATACCAACAAAGCATTATTCAAGCAAGATAGTGCATCGGCATCAACAAGATCACTCTACACCAGCACCGACACCGACATAGAAGAAAAGATGTATACCGAAACAGAGGCCGACAAAATTTTTTTGATATGTAATATTTTGTTTATTATTGTAAGCTAACTTGGAAAATTGTAAAATGACTCTTGTATATAGAGAAGATCATTGTAGAAAATTAAAAAGGTAAGTAAGCAAACAAAAAGGAAAATTATTAGGCAGACCTAATGTGTGAATTATAGGTCAAGGGTATATGTAAAGAACAGAGTTAGAACCGGTACTGAATCTGATATTGGAGATGCTATTGTAAAGCAGTATAGATCATTGTATTAGTATAATCCTCATTGTAAGTCAGTGTGACTTCTCATTGAGCAGTGAGCTCTAGGCAATTGGCCTTCCTGCATGTGCAAGCCCCTATTGTAAGTAATATTCTATTATTGGCCAGTAAGTGAATATTGTGGGTCACAAATCCCACCGAGGTTTTTCCCATACCAAGTTTCCTCATTAAACATCTTGTGTTATGGTGTTCTTTTCATGTGGATGTTTTTGATTCTGTTTATTACATTAATTTTTGCATACCGGTACACTGCTACTTTATGTTCTGTATGTTTTAACTTAAGAAAATCTAACTACCGGTCAGATACTAATTCACCCCCCCCTCTTTGTATCTGTGGGAACCCTAACAAAGTTTACATTGGTGCATAAATTGATCTTAAATTTTCCCCAAAACTATGGATTGGCTAAATAAGCTTACTAGTAAATTTCCATTGCAAGACCACATCAATATTTGAGGATATTAAATTTTTCATTTTTACAACTTTTGTTTGAAAGTTTGAGTGTCAATTTTGAAGTCCTTACAGGAACATTTTGATCCAAAAAAGTTCTAGTAACCAATATAGATAGAGAACTTCATGATCTTTTTGATACTTGAAATGATTTGTCAATTAGGCACTTGAATCAAAAGTTATGGCCTCTGAAATTTGGATCTCTTGAAATTAGAAATATAAACACATTTTGGAATCTTGGATGGGACATAATTTGGGTGCCACTTTTTTATGTTATTTTAGCTCATGGTTTTGTAATACCATTTGATGGTTTTATGTATTGTATCCCCTATATATTAGGTGGATGAAATGGAGGTTGTGTATAAAAGTTTGATGGCTATCGAGTTACACCTAGATCTTTGGTTTATGAAACATTTTCTAGAAGATTTCTCTAAAAGTATATTATTTTCTATTTTTTCTTTAGAATAATTGTGCAAATTTTAAAGTGACGATTTTTATCTCGAAAGGATTTTCCCAATGAAAATTATTGTGTTGTTGTATACATGATATGTATGTTTATTTTCTTCAAGTTTGTGTAACTATTGTAAATATTGTGATTATTTTGTATAACTTTCCTCTCAAGGATAGTGTGGGAAGTTGTTCTTCTACCATAACTTCATTACATGTTGTATTAAAGGTTCATCCAATTTAATTTTAGTTTTGGGTTCTTGAAATAATCTATATTTGAGTGGTAGTTTGTGTAGAAGATATTTTGTGAACTTGTTGCAGGAATTTTTAAATGGTATTTTCATCAAAGAGAACAAAGGTGGAGAAATCATGTGAAAATAATCTGGAAATGTAGAATTTGAAGATGGAGGATTTATTAATAGATCGATATTTATGGGATGTTATTGATGAGAATGTTCTTAGACATATATATCCTACTTTGGCTACTTTGTATGATGTTGTGAATTGTACATACAAGAGTTTAATTATATTGTTCTTGGTATACTATATTTTAATAAATGTTCATGAAGAATCATCTACAAAGAAACTATTTAAGATAATTGGTGACATGTATAAAGACAAATGTTTAGCAACCAATATTTTCTTGAGGAATAAATTGTATTCCTTGATATTAGAATAGAGAGGAGAAATTATAGGAAGCCTTCAATATCTTAATGGCTCAACTGGCATCTATTTGGGTCAAGATAGATGGGGAGGATAAATTATAGTTCCCACTTCGTTATTTTCCTCATTTGTTGAATTCACTTACTATAGCGGTAAGAAATTATTTAGTTATTTTGAATACTAAATATGTGGTGGATTTTTGGTTTTTGAAGACATGAGGAGGATGATATTGATCAATTCCAATGAGGTCATAAGTGTTCATTGAAGATGTTAGAATTATGATTGTTGTTGCACTAAAAAATTGACCCATTAATGCCCAATACAACCACTAGACTTATATAATACATAGGAGATAGTTAAGCCATGTCACAAACCTGAGCATTGCACTACAAAACACAATGAGGCCAAGGGTGCAGACCTTGCAACAATCCCCCCAGTGAAAGTGAAGGGGTTTGAACCTGTGACCCTATCTCTGATACCACTTGTTAGAAGTATGGTTTCCATTGTACAAAAAGATCAACCTGTTCATGCATGATACAAACACTAGACTTATATAATCCAAAGAAGGTAGTTAAGCCATGTCACAAACCCTAGTGTTGTAGTACACAACACAAGTAGACCAAGGGCACACAACTTGCAATAGAATACCTAAGGAAAGAGGAAAGAATAATGAGAAACATAATAAATCCTAGTCCAAGCAGATATCCAAATCTCTTGGAAATCCCAATGTCATTTCGTACAATTTTGATAAGCCTGGACACATTCATAAGGAGTGTAAAGATGAAAAGAAGAAGAAAAAGAATAAATTTTTTCTTGTTCTAATTCCAAGAAGAAAAATGTTGATGCATTCATTATAGCTTTGGCTACTCATACTGGTAATAATGCATGGTTGATTGGCTTAGGCACATCTTTTCACATTACCTCTAATAGAGATTGACTTTTTGAATACCTAAATTTAATGGAAGTAAGGTTTACTTGGGTGATAAATCTCATTTAGATATTGTTAGTCATGATAAAGTTAGAATCGAGTTTCATGATGGTATAATAAAATGAATTAATAGTATATTGAATATCCATAAGCTAGAAGAATTATTTATATTTATGAGATAAATAATAGATGTGGGAGTGCAATTAGTATTTTCTAATAAAAAATACAAAATGGTTAGAGGTACCATGGTGATTTATAGAGGTTTTATATTTGACAAATTGTATATATTTGATCCATATATACTATTGCATGCAATAGTACTTTTGTAAAAAGAAAATTTGTGGGTCCTTCATTAGAAGAGGTGAGTGTTTCAACTTTAGTAGATGATCATATATTTTAGGTACCTATGGATGCACTTTCTTTTGACTAAATATTACCTATAGTTAATTATATCTGGTGGCACTAGTTATTTGACCATGTTAGAGAAAAGGGTCCAAGTACCTAAAAAATAAAGACCTTGTTGAAGGTTTGAATGATTGTAATCTTAGTTTTAATTTCTACAAGCATTGTAATTATGGAAAAGAAATTTATGTTTAGTTTTACTTGAGTTCTCATAAATATTTTGGTGTTTTTGATATTACTCATTCTAATGCTTGGTCCTATAGATATTCCATCTATTAAAAAATCAACATATTATGTTCCATTTATTAATGATTATAGTGAAAGGACATGCGTTTATATTATAAAGAGTAAATATGAAGTTTTTCAATCAATTTAAAGAATTTAATGCAACGGTCGAGTTGGAGACTAGAAAGAAAATTAAATGTTTGAGTGATCATATTGGTGAATTTTCTCTGATGATTTTGATAAACTTCACACATTATGTCATAATACATAAAATTAAACTCTATTTTCTTGATAGTAGAAGGGAGTTTCAAAAAGAATGAATAGGACAGCAATGGAAAATTCTAGGAGTATGTTGAGTGGTTCTAGTACAAAATAAAATTTTTGGGCTCAAGTTATTGCCATTTCTTGTTATGTAATTAACATGTCTCCTACATTTACTCTTGTTGACAAACTCCCAATGGAGGCATGTTTAGGTCATAATATTTCATTCACACTTCTTAGAGTTTTTATTTATGTACAAGAACCAAAGGAGAAGAAAAGTTTGAGAAAAAGGTTGTGATATGTAGCTCCATTAAGTATAGCTATACTTTAAAATGATAGAAGCTTTGGATCCTTCTACAAAAAATGTAATATATAATAGAAGTGTTATTTTCAAAGAAACTAACCCTCTTATTACATTGCATCCATAAAAAACTAAATAGGAAGATATGATTAAAATCCCTTCTATGCCTAACATAGATGAATCAAGACCCCTAGATAGACAAGGAGTTGAAGACAACTTAGCTACTCTAAATCTTTGAAAGAGGAGAAAAAACATCAACTTGGAGCTTGTTCAAAGCTATACATGGCATAACAACCACCTAAAAGGTATTCACCTGATAATTAGATATATATTTTTTCTTTGAATAATCAGATGGATGAGCATATTGGGGCAACAAGAGATGGATTTGAGTGAGAGAGGTGGGAATGCAGGAGCTGAGGTTTCCTTAGGTGATGAGGAAGATGATGAAGATGATGAAGATGATTGTGGCGACCATCCTTTGGCAGCATTTTATTGTTTTCTTGGTAGGTTTTATCGTGGATTGCACTATTATGGGTCTATTATGGGCCTCATTTCTTGTATCTAGCTTTGTTGCACCATTGCAAGATGGGTTGTGTTCTTCATTGTGATTGTGGGGTGTGTGAATTTTGGCTTCTTTGTGGCCAGGAGCATTGGGCTTCAATGATGGATGAGGATGCATTGATCCTCCTATTGCTATTTTGGCAGAGGTGGGGGGTTAGCACCCCTATTGGGGAGGTAGTATGGTTGGCCCTCCCTTTCTCTCTATTACTTCTAATGATGGTTGTAGAGGGCATTGGTGGAGATGATGCTTCTGCATAGGGAGACAAGGCTCCTCTACATTGGCTTTTGAGCACGAGCTGAGAACCCTATGGTTTTACTTCACCTTTTGGGGCTCCCTATTTTTTTTACACTTTTGACGATAAAGGATGTGGTAGGATTTGGGTTTGGGTCTTTGTGAGCTCTGTTTTGGTTGCTCCTAGGGCTTTGGTTTCTGGAGATGTTGTTATTTCTAAGGCTCCTTTGAATTTCTGGAAGGTCTTTTTTAGATGTTTGGAAGGAGCTTCTTTTTTTGTTCTTTCCTTGCTAGGCTTTCCTCCTATATAGGTTGAGGACCTACTTTTGAGGAGCCTTTTGAGAGGATTTACTGGGCATATGGTTTTCACCCTTCCTTGTCTATTAGTGGTGACCTAGTTTCCTATGTTGGTGGAGATGTGGTGGAGGGGTAAAGACTAGCTTCCGCTTGATGTTATGGTGCTTTTTGGGACATCTATTTTCCTTTCTCATCATCCTATTGAGGTGGAGAGATGGTATGCTTGGGATTTTTGACTTGTGATGTTGCCCATGTTGTTGGATGAAATTTTTTGTTCTCTCTCTCAAAGTTGTCTTCTTGAAAGTGTTTGGGTTTTTCTCTTCCTAGATCCCCAACTATTTTTGTGTCCTATGCTCTTATTGTTGTCTCTTCAGAAGGATATTTTGTCCCTGGCTTCTGGTACCTTGGTTACCCTTTCTCTAGTTTTGGGAGCCATGCAAAACCTAGTGACATGCTGGATGCTAGTAGTTTTTGAGGGCCTAGTCCTGCCATCTTTTGTTCTTGTTTTTGGTTAAGGGAAATTTATCTTGCTGGTGACCTGGTTTCTTTGTTGGAGGTTTGGGGATCCTAGAAAATTCTTTGCTCATTTTGGGTTCCAATTCAAAACCCAAATTCTTGGTTTGCGGGAACCTGTCAAAACCCTTAGATTCCAGATTGGGTATGTATGGTCTAATATTGTTACCTAGATTTTATGTTTAGGGTTATGGGTGCTTGGATCCACCCATGGTTGCAAATATAGGCTAAGGGTGCCTCTTTTTTACCATTGTGTTCTTTCTCAGGGTTGATCTTTTTAGTCCTAGATTTGGTGGGCTTGCTGGATTTCTGAAGATTATTCCTTCGAGCAACCTTCTTTTTCATTTGTTGGATGTTTTTGTATCAGTTGTGCTGATGTTTGGTTGTCTTTCAATTTTAATATCTTTGAGAAGCTTTCCTTGTTGGGTTCTAGATCTCAGTAACATCTATTGGGTTTCAAGTCCCTTCAAAACCTGTTGTATGGGGTTTCGGGTTCCCTCAAACCCTGTTTTCCCTTAATAAAAAACATGGATGAACATATTTATTGAGAAGAGGAATTAATTATTAATGATGTATAATATTGAAGGATTTCTATGGATGAAGAAATGTCAACTTTAAAAATAATGATACATGGGATTTTATTAAATTTCCTAGAGAATCAAATTATGTTGATTGTAAATGGGTATTAAGGAAAAATATTGGTTCAGTTGGAGGTATCAAGAACTCCATAGCAAGGTTGGTTGTGAAAGGACACTCTCAGGTTGAGAGTATTGATTATGGTGAGATATTTTTTTCCATTGAAACAATAAGATTCATTAGTTTTTTTCTTTCTATTGCTGCTACTTATGATTTAGATGTTGAGAAAATGGAATTAAAAAAATATTTTCCTTATTATGATTTGGAGAAAGATATTTATATGATATAGCTAAAGCACTATCTAGTAAAAGTTGAAAGCAATTTAGCTTGTAAATTGAGTAAAGATTTGTATGGCATCAAGGAGAGTCCTAAGATGTAGAACACAAAATTGAATGTCTTGAGTTTGGTATTTGATGATTATAAATGAGATCATTATGATTATTATAAATCTAATGGTGAACATCTCGTATGAATTACATTTTTTCTTGATAAAATATTATTCATTAATAATGGGGAAATAATGATTTCATAACAAAGGTCTTATCTTCTACTTAATTTTCAAATAAATCTCTTGGTGTACAAAAATAAATTGTTGGGATGAAAGTTAGAGATGATAGAGTGAAGAAAAAACAATTGTTGAGATAGAGTATATTGTTGGAAAAAGGTTGTCATTTATGTCAAAGGTGCTAGTTATTTCTATCATTGATTTTAAGGTATACATAAGAGTATAATTTTGTCTAATTAGTGAATATGCATTTGAGTTTTGGAAGGATATGAAAAGACTATGATATGTCATGTTGATGATATATTTTTCACAATGATTTCTATGTCATATTGAATCTATCACTGGTCTTTAACTTGATTGAAAAAAGGTTAGTAGATTGTTCAAAGATCTATTCCTTAGACAATATGTTTATAGTCGCATTTTACATTTCTTTGTATTTTATCCATCTTAATAGTTATGATCTACAATTTGAATGGGGAGTATTTCTACACATGTTTCATCATATTGTATGGTTTCTAATGTTGTTACTTAACAAAAAACTTATGACATAATAGTCATTGTGCAAGTTGGCCGACTAGGTTGGTGTGCAAGGGTTATGCATGAGAGGAGTATAGCATGAGCCCACTACATATAGCTTTTGTATGAATGTTGCAACTTCATAGGGATGAATTTGGAGCTACATGACATGTTCCTTCTTTTGGAGTACCATGTGGGCTACTGGGCTTGATGTATTATATATTTGGTTAAGGGTTATGCTTGTGGCCAACTTGTAGAGGCAATAATATTTTGATAGCCAATGTACTGCCCCTTGATTCATTTTTCATTTTTTTGCATAGATAGACTATATTGACATACCTTATACTATTTTGTAATAGTTTTATTAGATGTTTATGGATTTATGTATGATCTGGATGCTTAATTATTGATGTTAGATATATTATGTTGAGCTTGACATTATGATTGCATGCAGATGGTGACATTCCTAGGTTATTGTGATGATGGATTACTCTTTGATGATTGATATGTGCTTATTTTATATGTGATTCATGTTTTCTTTGGCGATTTGATGGTATCATATTATGTACTAACCCTATTTCATGAGAATATGATGATGATTATGATAGTGATTGTTGATTGTGATTTTCTTCTACTATAGTTGTGAATGGGATGATGTCATACCACTCATTCATGAGCACAGTATGGCATTGTAATTCTCCTTTAGTTGTCTTCCTATTATATGATATATGTTATTATATATATTGTTTTACTTGAGGAGGTGATAACAGGTTTGCAAGTACTAGAATCGACTCAACCTAGCTTCACAAGTCTGAGCATGTCTTATCCCAATGGACCAAGCACTGCGTGAACTTGGGTGGACCATAATTTTATATTGTTCACATGCCTTGTCTATGCCTCCAAAGATATGATTCAACCATTATAATTGAAAACTTAACTTCAAAGATAGCAGTTACATGCCAAAATTACATGCAATGATTGGAAGGAAGAAATAAAATACAATATACGATAGGTTGAGGGTGAGGCCTCTGCTCAGACATTAAGAAGGCCTCCAGAAAATGGGTGAGTTAGTTCACCAAGACACCACTCAAGGAAAAAGATAGATTAAAGAAATGTTTTTGCAAATACATAATGCCTAACACCACTCTTTCCAAACTAGAGGACGACATTTAATATGATTGCCAATTGGGTTTATAGAAGATTCACATAAGAACAAATTGAAAGCTGTCATTTTGTGTTTTGTATAATTAGGAAACATATCAAGATGGGCTTCTCGAATTGGAAAGTATTTTTTTGTTTTACATTTATTTGATTGGTTTTATTTTGTATAGAGTGATTGCTACATAGAACTTGCTCTCATTTGAATGACTATCTAAATGAACTTCTAATAAAGCCTTTGATTTGTATACAAACATGAAGTTTCTACAAGAAAAATGAGACTTTTATCCTAGGAGAGCAAAGATTAATTGAGGAAGAGTGGAAGGTGAATAAAGAATAGATATTAAGGGTAATCTAGATTGCTTTTCTATGCATGCAAGGTGCTCCCAAGAAGAGAATGTGATGTGAAAAGTGGCGGCCATGCTAACAAGCAATACAAAGATTTTAGCTCAAGCCAGTATAGGTCTTATTAAATGAAAATATTGTTGTGATTAATTTGTTTGCAATCTGGATGCATATGGAAATATAGGTTACATTCATAAGTTGGGCATCACAATATTGTTAACTCTACACACCAAAGTATGCATTTTTCTTCTCTCATCTACAAAATTTTGGATTTTATGAGTAATTTGCCATGTAGCTCCTATTCTTTATGTTTTATGAGTCATAAATATATAACCAATTCTTTTAATGAACATTGTAATCTCTTTGTTTTCAACACTTAAAGGACTCTATTTTCTTCTCTTCTGTGCCGAAACTTTTTTGTGTCTCTACTCTGCAGAAAATTTAGAATTTCACCCAGATCAGCTATGTCTCTTTTTGATCTGTTGTTAGTTTTTTCTATTTCCAAGCTTCTATTTTGTATCTATATTTTAAAAGTTATTTTAATGCTCTTTTCTTTTTCTTAAGATTTTTTTTGTATTATCTAAAAATAATGTCTCTACGAGTTTCAAAAAATAAATATAATTCTAGATCTTCTCACTATGCAGGTAGGCTATTATATTATTTTCCTAGGTTCATTAGATATCAAATTATAATGTTCATATACAAGTTTCAAAAAATAATGCTCATACTTGGAGCAAGAGTGGGAGAGGATATATATTCACATTTTGTTACTTTCAAGGAACTTTCAAGACTCTTTTCCTAAGGAAAACGCACTCTGTGCAAATCAAGTAGTTTAATCAAAACATTATTTTATGAAGTAGAACCGACACACATCTTTTATATGAAGGAGTTAAATTATTATTGATATTGTTGTGTCAGAAGATTAAATATAATATTTGAGAGCGACATTTTATTTTTCCAAATATGCATTTGTTTAATTATTTTAAACAATATGTTTGCTGGATGTATGTACACCATAATGTCCATTCTAAATTTTAAACTTTCTAAAACTGAATCTCTGAGCCAAGGCATTTAGTTTCTACTTATGTATTCTTATTTTAAAATTTTATTCAAATGTTGATGCATACAGGTTCATGATTTGGGGGCATAATTAGATACTATCTGTTGGCCCATGTTATATGAGTAGGCTCATGTTTTTTATTATGGAAAAAGAAGGTTTTGAAGGGCCCTCAAAACCCTTTACATAAGAACCTTAAGAAAATAGAGCATTAAGAAACAAGAAGGAACAAACAGCTAAAAACCAGCAAAGAAATGAGCAACATCCAGCAAAAAAGCCCCACAGAACCAACAACGTCCAACCAAAATAGATAAAAGACTGAAAACAAACTACTTAATGTTTTTCTGGGCATTAGCCAAATTTTTGCTAATCCCATGCAATTCTTTAATATTATCCCCAAGTTTAGGGATTTATTTAGGAGAGGCCACAACCACTTTCTTCATTGTTGCACCACCAGTAGCACTTTCCACAATCCTTGTCCCAATGGCATCTTCATCAATTTCAATATCCATGATGGGTCTGGGAGTACTGGAGCCCCTGAGGACCTTAGAAATTTCCTCTAAGTTGTTAGTAACAATAGTCAGGATATCTGGATAAATAACCAAAAGGTTTTTCATTGCAGTTTTACCTTCATCCAAATTATTAATTTGAGCTTCCATCTTCTTAGTTTTTTCCTCCATATCCTTCTTCCACTATATCTAGTCTCTCTCATCTTTTTTCCTTTTCTCTTCCTACTGCTTCCCTTTTTTTTCCAAATTCTTGATTCCATCATAAGCCCACCTATCAAAATCCATTCTAGCCTCAGATAGGTTTTTGAGATTACCTAGAATTAACCCTTTTCCAGTATACTCCTTATCCTTGCTTAGATTCTCCTTGTCCATCTCCTGCTCAAATTCCTTATTCTTCTCCTGCTCCATATCCATTTTATTTTCCTCATTAATCTTATTATCCTACTCATCCATTGGTTGTCTATTGACAGTGCCTAAACTAACACTGTGGGTAGGTCTATCTTAAGCAAAAACCTCCTCAGATCCTCCTTCCTCTTCCCCCAGCTCCTCCTCTTTCTAGCTTTCCTCTCCACCCGACTCATCAGGTTCCATCTCACTACCATATTTTTTTTTATACTCTGAGTTATTCTCCATCTCCCTTTGAATATCCTTGTCTTCTTGAATTTTCAACCTAGTGGCATTTTTTCTCTTTTTGCTCTGAGTCAACTCTTCCTTGCTAGGCTTGCCTTCCTCCATCTTTCTCTTACATTTCCCTAGAGACATAGACAATCTCTTATTTTCCTGAATAACAAGGATTTTGTAGTGCTCATAAATGAGCAAAATGAGTCCACAATGAAGCACCAGAGTCGTAGGGTTCTTGATATGCTTATTAAGAGACCTCAATAGAGACCAGGTGAGGTAGTAGGGAAGGGAAATCCTCTTCTCATGCCTGAAATGATTTAACAACACATGAGTAGGCTCATGTTATGAAAATAAAAGGCATTATAAATTATGGATCTAAACATAACTCTTCTATACAATACATTTTTCTTGTTTTTGCAAATCATATCTATATGTACACTTCCAAATTTGGCATGCATGCATGTGTGAAACGACACAAAAATTGAAGATGGTTAGTTTATTCTCATCAGTTTTTTGTAAAATCTTGAATTCTTCCAATATTTGTGGTTGTTCAAATATGCTAGATTGAAGCCAAGTGATGATAGAAAGAGAATTCCATACTCAATTTTCATGGGTAGAATAATAAATCAATCCTTAGAAAAAATAAACTACAGGAACAACTAGACATATATGATTGATTTGATTTGTTTTACAGAGTTGTATGCATGCTTTTCTATTATTTGTTCTTTAAAACTCATTTAGAAATTATCAATGCAATGTAAATATATTCAATGAATGCATTCTTAGTAGCACTCTATTAAGATATCATCAACCTTTATTTAGATCTTTTATTTGTCAATAATAAAAATAAAAGGAATCTTTTAATACAAAAATAAGACCAATATTTTGATAGTGAAAGGAAAGAAAGAATCTTAATTTTCAAAATGTTTTTCTATATCTAAATCTCAAACATAACCATATAATGTTTCTAAATTCAAAAAATCAAAATTACATGCTACACAAATATTTCAAAAATAATATATAATTTTTTAGTTTTTAGAAAGATCAAAAAAAAAAATTTGTATGATTCTAAATTTTAATCATAAAATTATAATGTTTCTAAATTAAAAAACAAAGTTATGTACATACAAAAAAAATTTAAAAATAATATATCATCAAAATAATTCTAATTTATCGTTTAGATGTGAGTTTTCTATTTATTTTTTTTTAATCTCTTAGTTGAGTTTGAATTCATAGACAATGCAAAAATTGAAACTTTATTACTTACAAAATTTGAGTAAGCAACTTTCAATTTTCAAATTCATATAAATATTTTGCCCAATTTTATCTTTTTTTTTTTTAATTTCTATTTCAGGTTAACATTGACTTTGGTGTCCTATGGTCTCTAACTTATCCTATAATGAATATTTCCATCATTGGTGATTGCAAAAGAAAATTAGTTCTCCTATTTCAGTTGTTTTACAGTTTTGCAACAACATTACCATTGACAAAATAAATCTCTTTTAGTTTAGGATTTATGCATTCTTCTTTCGAGTAAGAGGTTTGTATGGTACAAAAACATGCTTTTTAAGAGGTATATGCTTGAGCCCCTCTCTACAAAGGATTGCATATATTTGACATAATAATGTACTCCTTGAGCACTGCAATAGTATTTATATGATTCTATTATTTATTTTGCATATTTTCATCTTCTACATTCCTCAAAAAAAAATAAACTAATTAATCAATAAAAGCATTTCAAATGCATATATAAGTGTAGTTTAAATTAAAAACATGCTCTTTAAGCATTCCAAATTTTGCAAATCAAGCAGTGAATCAAATATAAAGTTTGTGACATATGGATTCAAGAATGGCTTATATTTACTTGATGTACAAGAATGATTTTTTTTATCAACCAAATATGCATTTTGATGGATAGGTAATGTTTATGCATATCTTTATCTACATTGCAAATTAACTTTAAATAATATCAATTACTTTTCAATTATACAACATATGATAGGAAGATAACAAGATATTTTAGTTCTACAATCAATTATAAGATTTTTTAGTTGTATAATGAATTTTATTTATTTTTTTAATTTATTAAGTTTCTATGCCCCAATAGAATGTTGTTGTTGTTATTGTTAATTTGTTAAGATATTGATGAATCTAATTTTGAATTTATAAATAATTAAAATGATTGGAATACTTAGAAATAATATTTTTATAAAAAAAAAGGAATGAAATAATCTTAATTTTCAATTTGGAAAGATAATTTTTTTTTTTTTTCCTAAAATCCAATCATAAAAATATAATGTTTCTAAATTCAAAAAGTCAAAGATATGTACATACACAAATATTATAATTATTAAGATATAAAAATATTTAGTATTAAAAGTTTAGAACTAATTTATCATATATATGTTATTTTTCTATTTTAGTTGAGTTCTAAAAATATTTTAAAAATAACATATCATTACTAATTTAGAAAGGTCAAAAAGAATTTTTCTATTATTTGTCAAAAATTAAAAGGTTAATAGAAAATAATTTTAATTAAAAAAAACTTTAAGCTATTTTAAAATGTCTTAGTTTATTAGAAAAATGTTTAAAGGTATTTATTTTATAGAATTATTGAAAAAATGTATATAATAATAAAGATTTTCATTAATATTTCATAAGAAATAGATAATAAGTTTTATCAATGTATAATCCTACAATATTAACCATAATTGTAGCATAATATCAACCCTAAACTTAATATTACCATAATTGAAACCTAAACCTAAACTTAACTCTAAGCTTAGAATTAAACACTATGTAGAACTTGAACCCTAATTGAACCCTAAACTTAACTCTAACCCTAGAATGAAAAGTGACCCTAGCTAAACCCAAATCCTAATTGAATTCTAGCCCAAACCCTTGTTCAACCCAACAATAAGAATAATAACTCTAGTTGAAGTCTCAACCCGAAGTTTGGACATTCACTTGGTAAAGTCACTATTTCCATAGCTAGTGTTCATTTGATTGTTAACCCTGGGATGTAATACTTGAAATGGGTCTACACTATATATGCACTAAGTTCCTCCAATAGCTACTCTGCATTAGTGCAGCAACCAACATCTATGCAGAAAACATAAGAAATAATTAAAACTATTGAAAGGATACAGGAAAACTTTTGCATTAACATAAATTCATTCAAGCAATACTGGCTATGTTCAATGTTGCTAAACAAAAATGATTCTGTTTTGGTTTGGCTACAAGAACAGTCAATGGATCTATTTCCAATGGCTGTAGGAATAGTTAATGCAACAATGTCTATTGTAGCTAAAGAAGAAAACTAATCTTAACAAAGGCACAAGAACAATCAAGAAGTGGGCCCCCTTGGATGAGTTATTCCAGGCTTCCCAAAAATAACTCTAAGTGCTCAGAATAACATATTTCTATTTATTTTTCTTTAGAAGTCACTACATGATTCAACATCAAAACAAAACAAAACACTTGTAACTTTATTTTTAAAATCCTCTTCTCTCTTTTCTCTCTTTTCCATCTTTTTTTATCTCCCCTCCAAAAAGAGATAAAGAACTTTATGTAAAGAAAAATAATTACTTCCTATTACACAGATCACGCCAGTTAGAAGAGATAGATAACTAATCAAGAAAAGAAACAACCAGAGTTAAGTCACCGATAATGTGGATCTAAACCAAACCATAGTCATAACACATTGTGGTGGTATTTTCAACACTAATGTCTACTTGAGTAAGATATCAGTAAACATTGTGCAATTACTTTTCCTTTGTCGTTCCTTATGCTCACCAACATTTCTATTGATTCGATCTTTTAGTCTCCTTAAATATCTCCTACAACAACTGGCACGATAGGAGATCCTTACCGACAACATTAATTTATTCCTGCAATCTCAAAAAGAAAGAACATACACATCTATTAATTTCTCACATGATATTGCCTAAACAATCCGCATGGCAATAGGAATGAATAACATGACTGTAGGAATAAACTGACAAAGACAAAACATGTTTTAATAGGTTCAGGGTAACATCTAAAATATATATAGTAAACTTTTGATACCTCATTGCTAATATGTAAATCAAAATATGAGAAAAACTTAAGAGTTTTGAGGATAAAAATATGCTAATGTCTCAACTCATCATGCCCCCCAACTTTAAGGTCTTGTTGATCCTCCAACAAGAGGAAAATTCCTAATTCTGATACTAACTCTTAAGTCACCAACGGTTCCTTGACATGTTCCTCCTAAAGGCAAATTCCAATAAAACCCCTTTATCTTTTCTAATCTAGACCATTTGGCCTCTTCTGTAGCTGCTTCATAGGGGTGATCTGTAACCTTATATCCCAACAATGGCCACATAAGTCTAGGGGGATGAAAGATCAAAGGTAAGCAGTAATTGGTTTTCATCTTGCCCAGTTGGATATATTTAGGGATTCTTTGCATAGCTGCTTGAAAATTTGGCAGTGAATGAGGTTCTCCTTGTTTCAATTCTTCTAGAAAATTATTCCAACGCTGAGTTAGGCTTTCAATTACAGCCACACTTTCATTTTGAACTAAATGCTCATATGCTTGGAATATTTCTTCCTTCATTGGCAACACTTGATTCCTCACATCTTGCCTTACGAATAGCTTCTGCCATTCATAATAGAGAACTCTTGGCTCTTTTGGTTCCTTCCTTAGTGGTAATAGACAATCAAAGTTAACATCCCTATGTGTTATGGCATGTGCTCCCATGCTGATCTCATTTTGAATCCATGAAATTAAGGATTTTATGTGGATATCACCAATGTATAACAAGGGATTCCACTCACTATCAAAACTTACAACATAATTATGCAAGTAAAGCTCACACAATAAATATTTCACAGCTACTGGGGAAGTCTGATAGGCATCATAAAATTCCTCAAGGGTTTCTAAAGAAGGGCTAAGGTCCCCGATAATGTTGTTTAATTTAAAATTTATATAATGCTCTTTCAAATGCAGATCATAAACTCTTGGTGGTGCCCTACATTCCATTAATATTAGGGCCATACTAGTGATTATATCAACTTTGACTTCTAATTCTTCAATTTTATTCTCCCATTTTTTAATTTCCTTTTGTTGTTTGTCAATAATACCTTGTAATCTAGCCCTTTCTATCTCCCACTACCTATAAAATGTTAATGCAATAGATAAACTACCGATGATAGAGGTCTAATAGCTATTACCTTTGGACATGGAATTTCTTCAACAGGTTCCTCGAGCTGTCCTGCCACATATGCTAGACTTGAAAGTCTATCAACATCATCCTCCTTCCGAATTTCAACCTCTGCTAGGCTCTCTTCTTTAGATGCTTCTATTGAAATAACCTCTATTGCATCACTTACTAGACAAAATGTTTTGGTAGTACTCCTAGTTGTTCTTGCATAAACCTTTGGAGTGGCTGCTCGAATGGTTTCTACTTGTGGCTTTGCTACATGAGCATTTCTCCTCAGTCTATACCTCTTGGCTACAGGGGAAACTTGAGTTTCCTATAGCTGAACCATAGGTTCATATTTTTCATTAATTCCTTCCCTTTTCTTCTAGAAGATGTCGATTCTCTTTGAAAATAAGTGAAGGGCTTCTCCATGTTTGTCTCAACCATATCTTCCTCTGTAATAGTCATAGCTCCTTCAGCAATTAGAAATTCATTCTGCACATAAATTATGGGAGAAGAGGGTTCTCCCATTTCCTCCTTTTCAACTGCTAACTCATCTACAACAGGAGCATCTTCAACCCTAAACTGCAATATGTCTTCAAATACCCCCCATTCCATCTGTGAAACATCCCTAAGAAAATGTTATACCAGCAATTTTATCAAACCATGATGGCTAAAAGAATGATTTCCATTCTTTCGTGTTTCTTCAGCACTTGTGGAAATGTGGTGATATAAAAAATTTGGAACATTCACTCTCCGATCACACCGTAAATGAATAAGAAATTTGAAATGGGGTGAATGTAAATTTGAATACCTCCCTTCATAAGTAATGTACTTCATTAAATATAAAGACAACTGGGGCCACTCTTCTGGAAGGGAAACCCTCCTGGTTCCTTGCTTGTCCACTATTAGAGGTCCACCGGTGGGGCGTGTAAATTATTCTCTATCACTTCTAGTATCTTTTGATTATGAAAATAATTCTCCTTCCTGCAGTAAACCTATAACCT
The DNA here is from genome assembly GCF_030272615.1 of Cryptomeria japonica. Classification (NCBI taxonomy): domain Eukaryota; kingdom Viridiplantae; phylum Streptophyta; class Pinopsida; order Cupressales; family Cupressaceae; genus Cryptomeria; species Cryptomeria japonica. The sequence goes on along the minus strand of NC_081415.1, from coordinate 73,983,631 downwards.
TAGCTATCCGCTGCTCTATAGAAATGACCCTTAATCCTTTAACAATAGCCTCCCCTTCATTGAATGAATGCATAAACTCAGAGGAAATTTCTTCATTATAATTCATTATTTTTAGAAAGTCAGCAATCCAACCATGCTGCAAGAAATAATGCTCCAAAGGTTATCCTGTAGCAACGCATCATGGATTATTGGTTCATGGTGGATTGGATCTCCACCCATTTCTTAATCTGTTAATGTAGAAATCCCCACAGTTGAGAAATAAAGAACAAAAATACTCTACAGACTGAGAGTTGAAACTTCCTTTCCTTTTTCCAAATTTGGTAGTAGAATTCATTACTTTCTCATGCCCAAAAAAATATCTCATTAAAGGAATGATGGCAAGCAATCAAATCAATGTACCAAAAAGGATGAGTAATTATTAATTTTAGAAATTGGACCATAAAACACCCTCCCAACTTACTTTGGCATGCGTCCACACAAGTTGAAAGGATTTAGGGAAGTGTACACAGATTTAGCAAAGGTAATAATCATAATCAAATCATAAATGCCTAATTAAATTAAAATAAAATATGTACATACCTGCAAGCGTGTGAAAAAAATGGCAAAATGAAATGAAATGACTGATATTGAAATGACCATAAGACATGGAAATATTGATGTCAAATGATGTCTGGAGAATTATGAAGTGACAAGTATGTTCACTGCAAAGGTTGTAGGAACCTTACCTCCAATACTTTATTGAACTGTAGAAGGAACTTGACTAGTTATTGCAGGAACTTGTGTTTGATCCTTTTTAGGAAATTACTATAGGAACTCCTCTTTGTTGGCAGGCTTATGATAAAGATGCAATCTATAACCATTTACCAAAAGCTTGAACCGAACCGGCTCAATTATGGTCAAAGGAATAGCTCCATTGTTGAAAACTTCCTTTATATCATATGAACCTAACCATTTGGTTTGCAGCTTTCCCATAATATGTTTATATCTTGAGTCATACAATAGTGCCCAGTCACCTGCTTTGAACATTTTCTCTTTTATGTATTTATCATGGCACTTAGCTCTCTGATTTTGTATCAGCCATGTTTGTTGCATGACCATTTTTCTCCTTTCATCCAAAGCATTCAATTGTTGAATATGATCTTTTTGTGCTTCTGAAAGTGTTATATTTAATTGCAAAGCTATCCTCTGAGTTTTATGCTCAAACTCAATAGGCATCATTTCTTCTTTTTCATACACCATCTCAAAAGGTGTAAAACCAATCAGTATCTTCCAAGTTGTTCTATACTCCCAGATTGCTTATGAAAGTCTATGAGACCAGTGTTTTTTATGAACAACTACTGTCTTGGTAAGAATAGCCTCAAGCTCCCTATTTGTAACCTCTACTTGTCCATTAGCTTGTGGATGATATGGGGTATGTTTTATGTGCCTTATATTGTATTCATTGACCAAGGCTGCAATCAATGTTGAAGTAAATTGTGGTCCTTGGTCTGATACAATCTCCCTTGGTACTCCATATCTTGTAAATATCTCCTCATAAAGGAACTCAACCACCTTATTATCCACTGCATGTGTCATGGTGTGAGCTTCCACCCATTTGGTTACATACTCAATACATACTAAAATGTAAGATTTTCCATTAGAAGGGGGACCAATTAGGTGAACAAAATCTAATCCTCATTTATCAAACAGTGCAACTAATTATTGTGGATACAATGGCATCTCATCAGATTTAGTAGGTCTCCCCATGTGCTAACATCTATCACATTTTCTTGTATACTATGTTGCATCCTTATATAATGTTGGCCAATAATATCTTGTATTCAGTATTGTGAGGGCTATTCTTTTAGCAGCAAAATGTCCTCCACACAGATCATCATGACATGCACACATGACATCATATGTTTCATCTTCTCTTACACATCTTCTCATGACTTGTCCAAGTCTAATATAAAACAAACAATCAGCAATCCATGAGAAGTTAAAGCTTTTCTTAGCTACCAACCTTATTTCCTTAGGGGAGAAATGAAGTGGCATTTTACCAACAGCTAAATAATTGGCAATATCAACATACCAGGGACTGTGGGCTTGTATAAGGAATAGATATTCATTTAGAAAAGCATCATCTATGGTTGTAGGATCTTCCTATAACTGAATCCTTGAAAGATAATATGCAACCAGATCAGAGTACTTTCCTAGTTTATCAATAACTGTGATATCAAATTCCTGCATCAATAATAACCAACGAGCTAATCTACAGGTAATTGAAGACTTATTCATGAGATATTTGATTGCAGTATGCTTAGTATGCACAAAGATGGGATACTTTGTTATATAGTGCCTGAATTGTTGAGTTCATATATAACTACTAACATTTCTTTTACAGTGACTATGTAATTTAACTCACGCCACTGCAAGTTCTTTCTATTTTAATATATTTCACTCTCCAAATTATCAACCTTCTATCCTAAGACTCCTCCTATTGCATAATTAGATGCATCTGTATGAGTTTGAAAGGGTAAAGACCAATTCAAACCTTTAAGAACTAGTGCTTGGGTCAAAGCATGCTTGAGCTTTAAAAAAGCTTCATTGCATGGAGAAGTCCATTTAAATTCCATATCTTTGATAAGTAGAGAATATAAGGAACTTGGAATTTTGCTGAAATCTTTGATAAACCTTCTATAATATTCAACATGACTAAGAAAACTTCTGACATCTTTTTGTTTTACTAGTGCATTTATATTCTGAATAACTTCAATTTTTGTTGGGTCAACCTGTATTCCTTTTATAGAGATATGATGACCAAGGACTATACCTTCCTAAATCATAATGAAGCACTTCTCATTGTTTAATGACAAACTATTATCTTCACATTGTCGCAAAACTTTCTTGAGGTTCTCTAATGCTTCTTCAAATTTAGAACTATAAGTTGTAAAGTCATCCATATAAATTTCCATGATGTCTTGGGAAATATCTAAAAATATGTTTATCATGGCTCTTTGAAAGGTGACTGGAGCATTACATAATCCAAAAGGAAGAACATAATATGCATATGTTCCCCAAGGAAAAGTAAATCTAGTCTTCTCTTGGTCCTCTGGGGCTATCTGAATCTGGTTGTAGCCACTGAATCCATCAAGAAATGAAAAGTATCTCTTCCTAGCCAAAGAGTCTAATACCTGATCCACAAATGGAAATGGAAAATGATCTTTTCTTGTTGCTAAGTTCAAATCTCTATGATCAACACATACTCTCCATTTTCCTCCTTTCTTAGGAACTATTACCAAAGGTGATACCCATTGACTATTAGAGATAGGATAGGTAAACTCAACCTTTAACAACTTTTGTAATTTCTCTTTAACTGTTTCTTTTAATGTAGGATTGATTCTTCTTTGTGGCTATCTCAGTGGGTTACAATCTTCTTTTATGTAGATACAGTGGGTAAAAACTATGGGATTGATTTCATGCATGTCCTTGTAATCCCATGCAAAGGCAAGTTTATGACATTTAAGAAAGTCCATGAGTGCTACTTTTTGAGTATCTACAAGATCACTGTTGATATTCAAATAATTATTCAAATCAACTTCTATTTTGATAGTACAAACTTCTTGCAGCAACAAAGTATGCAATATAGCAGTGGCTGTAGGAAAGTCTAAATCAACAATATTTGGTACTAATTCCTCCAATTATTGTTCTTGTTTTAACTCATTTGTCATAATTTTATAAAGAATTGAGTCCTCATCATGGAATTGCATGAATGGTCCTGTATTAATCATCATAAGGTGATTAATAAAGTCAACTCCCTTAGATTATTCTCCCAAAGTAGGCCAAATGGCTTGTTGTATTGATCAAACTGGGGCTGAGTAGGAGAATACAAAGCTAATAGTTTTGTAGAGTTCCCATTTGAAATAGTCATATCTTGTGATCTACATCTAATAGATGCATCAGTCATGGCAAGACAAGGTCTTCCCAAAATCACCGGATATCCTCCTAATGTCACCTTTGGAGACAGAATCATAAAGTCTGTAGGGTGTTCCCAAGAATCCAAAGTAACAACCAAATCGTCAGTCATACCATCAGGTTGAACTGTAGAGCTTTCAACATGTTGTAGGACTATAGGTATAGGTCTGAGACTATTGATTTCAAGCCACTATATTACTTCTCTTGTCATAACATTAATGGCTGCCCCTAAATCAACCAAAACATTCATTTTTTGAGTGCAATTAATGACTATATTCACAAAAGGACTACCAGGATCATAATATTTAGGAATTGAAACCTTTCCTAGTATAATATCTACCAATTGACCCATCACATGCACTGTTTGTGGATCCTTCTTCTTCCTACTAGGTTTTTTAAGACATGCCTGCCTAAGTGCCTTATTGTATATAGGAACATCTTTTATTGCTTGTAACAATGGGATTTTAATACATACATGTTTTAGTTGATCTTTGATATCAAAACCTTGCTCCTATTCTGTAAGAACTTCTTTTTCTTGCAATCTCTAGGGAAATGGGGGTAATCTTTGTTTCTAAGGTATTGTGGCTATTGGATTAGAGATTTCTTGTTCTTCTTACATTTTAGTTATAACTGGAGGAGATGGAATAGGAATAGTTTCCCTGGATCTGAGGTGAATATCACTTATAAATAGAGAATAGGTTGGGCATTAATTAGGATCAGCTGAATTGACTTGTTGTTGTTGCTGAGATTTAATATTAGGATTTGGCATTGGTTGAGTGGGCAACTACGTTGGTTTAGGTGGAACAATAGTGGTTGCAGGGGGATGCACTATTTCAAGTGGTTGTGGTTGTTGAATAGGCTAGTGATATCCAGAAGATTGGGTAGTCCATGGTTGACTCTCCCTCCATTGAGGGGTAGGTTGCCAATTCCCTTGAAACTAGTTCCCTTGTGCCTGAGGTGGATACCAATTCCCCTGTGGCTACTACCACTTTGGAATTTGACTAGAAAAATATTATTCTTGGCCTTGAGGACCATAATTACCAAAATTTTGAGCATATGGTGATTGCCATTGATTATTTGGTACATAAGAATTTCCAGTATAACCAGAAAACAAAACTAGATCTAGAGGCATACCTTGTCTTTGGAAATTTGGCTTTCTTTGAGAAACATAGAAAACTTTTTCATCCTCACCTTGTATTGGTTTCAAGTCAAGAACCTCAAGATTTGCAACCATTTTACATCTGCAGTCCTTTTTTCTTTGTCTACAATGAGGACAAAATTCTACAAGAAATGCATCAGCTTCTTCATGTTTCTTCTTAGTTGAGAGCGTATCCAACTGAGTAGCCATATTTTTTATGATGTCCTCCTTAAAGTCCTTCAACAAATGGCTAAGTTCCATTCTTGAAACTCCAGTACTAGATGTTGATGAAGGAACTCGTGCCTTGAAACTCCTAATTTTTAAGAAGTTGATCTAGAATACTTCTAACAAATTTGTCCTATTTCATTCCATGTAGATTGTGTAATGTCACCTCCTCCCATAGGATCCAAAGAATCAGTGCATTCATCATTGATTCTTCTTAAAAATATCAGCTTGAGGGAATCTTCATTTAGAGTGCTATGCTTGGACTTTTTGACACTAAATAGAAACCTTTCCATGTAATCCTCAAGACTCTCATCTTCTTTCTATGTCATTCTAAAAATATCATCCCCATGGCAATCGGTACCTCTACAATAGTCTTTATACTTTTCAAGAAACAATTTTTTCATCTTGTCCCATTTATTGATTGTGCTACAACCCAAACTTATAAACGATCTTAAAGATGATTCTCTCAAAGTGGTAGGAAATATTTTGAGTCTATTGGCATCTATAGTAAAATCAAAACTCCTATAGAGAACATCAAACTCAAATAGAAATGTGTCTAGATCCTCTATCACTAATCCATAGAATTTAGGGAGGGAAGAAGCTGGAATGTTCTTGAGATTCAAATTATCATGCTGATCAGATATGAGGAACTCAAATGTTGGGTCCAAATGTGTGGGTGGATTATTCCCACTAGGAGGTGGAATTCCTTGCATTAGACTTGTGGGGGGGACTACCAAATGAAATTATTCTTCTAGTGGTCCAAAAAGGAAAATATGGCTACATTCAGGCAATTCCAATTTAGGGTGGTTCAATTTCTCTGGGGTTTGATAAAATTCAGGAAAAGGATTTATATTTGGGGAATTATCTTTTGCATGATTAGGATGACTGGGAAGAAATCTACCCAGAACATCTCTTCTTTGCCTATGCATGCAAGTTCATAATTTGTTTTCAACAATTAGGTATGCTAGAAAAAGAATTAACTAAAAACTAAAAAGACAATAACCATAATAGGTTCTTAGTTTCACACCATCCCTAGCAACAACGCCAAAAATATTCAACCCAAGAATAAGAATAATAACTCTAGTTGAAGTCTCGACCCAAAGTTTGGACATTCGCTTGGTAAAGTTACTATTTTCATAGCTAGTGTTAATTTGATTATCAGCCAAAGGATGTAATACTTGAAATGGGTCTATAGTATATATGCACTAAGTTCTTACAATAGCTACCCTGCATTACTGCAATAACTAACATCTATGCGGAAAAATATAAGAAATGATTGAAACTATTGAAAAGCTACAGGAAAACTTCTGCATTAACATAAATTCATTCAAGCAATACTGGCTAAGTTCAATGTTGCTAAATAGAAATTAATCTGTTTTGGTTTGGCTGTAGGAACAGTCAATGCAAGAACATCTACTATAGCTAAAGAATAAAACTAATGTTAACAAAGGATAGGAACACTCAACAAGTGGTCCCCCTTGGATGAGTGATTCCAGGCTTCCCAAAAACAACTCTAATTGCTTAGAATAACATATTTTTATTCATTGTTCTTCAAAAGTCATTACATGATTCATCAAAAGAAAATAAAACACTTATAACTTTATTTCTAAAATCCTTTGCTCTCTTTTCTCTCTTTTTTTTATCTTTTTTATGTCCCCTCCGAAAAGAGATAAAGACCTTTATTTAAAAGAAAACAATTACTTCCTATTACATAGATCACACCAATTAGAAGAGGTGGATAACTAATCAAGAAAGAAAATAGCCGGAGTTAAGTCACTGATAATGTGGATCTAAACCAAACCACAGTCATAACACATCATGGTCGTATTTTCAACACTAATGTCTACTTGAGTAAGACATTAGTAAACATTGCACAATTACTTTTCCTTTGTCGTTCCTTACACTCATCAACATTTCTCTTGATTTTATCTTTTAGTCTCCTCCTTAAATATCTCTTACAGCAACTAGCATTACAGGAGATCCTTCCCATCAGCATCAATTTATTCCTACAATCTCAAAAGGAAATAACATACAAGAACATACACATTTATTTTAATTAATAAAAACATCTATTAATTTCTCACATAATATTGCCTAAACAATCCACATGGGAACATGAATGAATAACATGGCTGCAAGAATAAACTAACAAAGATAAAAGATGTTTTAATAGGTTCGGGCTAACATCTGAAATACATATAGTAAACTTCTGATACCTCATTACCACTATGTAAATAAAAATATGAGAAAAACTTAAGAGTTCTTAGGATAAAAATATGCTAATGTATCAACTCATCAACCCTTACTCTAATTTAACCCTAAGCCTAAAGTAATTGAATCATAATCATTATTCTAACCCTAATTTAAATCTAATACCAATCATAACTATGATCAACCACTTATCATAATCAAACCCTAACCTTGACAATATCCCTAGTCTAGACCCAATCAAACCCTAACCATAACCTAACCAAAAACTTATCTACAACCCTATAATTAAGCTCTAATTATAATTTAAACTATAATTTAACAATAACTAAACCATATCCCTAGATTTAACCCTAATCATAATTTAATTGTATCCCTAAACTTAACGCTGACCCTATTTGAATTTTAGCCCTAAACTTAACCCTAACCCTAATTGAACTTTAATCATAATTGGATGTTAATCCTTATTAAATCATAACCCTAATCTACCTCATACCTTTATCCTAATTAGCCCTTACCATAATCAAACCCCAAATATAATTGAATCTTGTAAACCTCTAATCAACTATATAACCTTGACCCTTAACCCTAATCCTAACTCTTACTTCACTAAAACTCCAAACCATAACTTTAATAATAATCCTTATTCCTAACCCTAATCCTATTCTTAACCTTGACCATGATATCGACCATATCCTTAACTAAAATCCTAATGCTAACCCTAAACCCTAAGAAAACCATTATTTAAACCCTAACCATAACCCCAAACCTAACCCTAACCATTATTTAAACCCTTATTGTTCGCATTATAAAAGACAAAGGGAGATTGTTGGCATTCCAATTACAATGAGAGATTGTTGGCATTTTAATAACGATATTGAGAAGGTTGTTGATGATTATGGATATAACTGATTAAGGATGTTTATTGTTTTAATATTATTATTTTGTCATTGATATCAAGAAATTGATTTTTTGATTCAGTACGATGTTGCCATATCTTAAGAAGTATGTTTTGAAGAGAGTTAAGATGTCGGTAAAAGACACAGAAACAATGTGATGAATAAGGGGAGGAATAAGTTATTCAATGGGTAACTATTACCGAGTTAGACAATGATGACATCATGATGTTTAGATTGTTTTTTGATATCCTACATATGCTATTGTTTGTAAGTTTAATACTATACTATGTTACCGAGCAAAGAACCTAGTCGGTAAACCCTAAGGTTATCGCTATCGGTTAATGAAGGCAGAATGTCTACCGAGTGAAGTTTAGTATTTACCGAGTTGCAATTGAGTAATAATAGAATGCATTGAATGATTAAAAGCATTATTTAATGAAGGAAGCTAATGAGCTGGTTATGATTAAATGATTGTTACAACATGTATAAAGGTTGTTAAGGATCTATGGCAATGAAAGATCGATAGGAAGATCTATAGCTCAGATTGAACCACAATACCTTAGCACAAGTTCCAAGAAATGTATGCAAGTTCCAAGGCGGGGTAAAACATTTTCAGATCAAAGGATACATTGAACCTAGTCAAGCTTGAAGATCTAATGGCTATGATTGATCATGGAATATGTGATCAAGGAGATTAAGCGGTTGGCAAATTGTTTATAAATAAGGAACTGTTGATAGACAATTTATGCAGGCAAGTGTAACCATAGGGATGCTACATAGTGATTACCGAGCATTGAATCTTGAAGACCTATTTTGATAATAGTGTATAGATCCTAGCAGAAGGACAAGATAAGTCCTATGACTAGATTGTATTGAGAAAATAAGAATCCGCTTTAGCAATTTTAGATGTGAAGTTGTAAATATATTTTTATTACTATTATTTTGTAAAGTGACAGAAAATCTCTTAACCGAGTGGAATTAACAGTCTTATTTGTAAAACCCTCTAACAAGGTGACATTCTTATTGAGTGTTTGAAAACCTTTAACAGGGTCACTTCTAACAAGGTGAAGATCCTAACAGATCTGAGGGAAATCCCTTAACCAGATCACATCTAACAATGTGTTTGTAATCTTTAGATGTATTTGTAATCTTTAACAGGAATTGCTTTTAACCGAGCATACTCTAGAAGATTATATTTCTTAGTGGGTTCGAAATCCCATAGTGGTTTTTCCCTATTAGGGTTTCCACATTAAATCTGGTGTTATGAGTGTTATGATGTTTATATGCTTATGAATTTGCATGTTTAGCAGTTTTGGTTATATTGTTGAAGTATATGTTACCGAGGTTGAATCTATTTTTTTTATGCAAGATTAAGTTTGTATGATTCACTACCCCCCTCTCATCTGGTTAGCTTGGCATCTGTACTTAACATTAAGTATCATAACTATCAATTGGTATCAGAGCTTTAGACTCTGGAAGAAAAAGTTTAAAGGTACTTGAGGCAAAGATCCAAAGATGTATAAGAGGGATGCACCAAAGCTAAACAAGTCAAGTTTCTCTACATGGAAGAAAAGGATGAAGTTGCACCTATCAAGAATTGGAGAATATGATGTATATTATCTAGAGAATGATTTCATCACACCTAGCACCTATCCATTGACAATGGAAGAGATAAAGGCAAGGCAAGAACATATCCAAGCAATGATTAAAATAACATCTGCATTGACCGACTCAGAGTTTAATGATCTAGAAGGCTACAATGATGCAAAGGCAATGTTGGATAAACTCATATTTGTGTATGGTGGAGATAAACATGTTCAAAGAGAAAAAGTGGACAGTCTAAGAGGACAACTTGAATTTATGAGGATGAATGAAGGTGAGAACATAACCCAGTATAGTACAAGATTAAAGGAGATTGTCAATCAAATCAAAGGAGTAGGTGGAACTATTGAAGAAATGGATATAATAAGTAAGTTGTTAAGAACCCTTCAACCAGCTTATGCAATCTGAGTCTCTGCAATCAATGAATTGAGGTCTGTACCCTATATGCCAGTTTCTTTAGATGCTACTATTGGTAAGCTACATGCATTTGAGTTAAGTAACTTTGATAACAATGGGTCATCGGTAAATAAAGTTGAGTCTGCATTTAGTTCTTTTCATATTGGTGAATATGATGATTAGAATGATAGAAAGTATAAGTACATTGAAGGAGATCACAGTGGAGAAAGTGAGAGATTTCACAAGAACACTGAAAAAGTGCACAAACTGTATGAGGAAATCAAGAAGCAAGAAGAGTTTGAAGCACTATTAGCTAGAAGGTTACTGAGAGGCAAAGGTAATTATAAAGGAAAACTGCCTTTGAAATGTTTCAATTGTGATAAGATAGGACATATGGCCTCAAACTGTCCTGACAAAGAATCTAGTGAAAAGAGAGATTATCGAGATGACAGACAGAAAGATAATCATTATAGAGGACACTAAGACTTTAGGTGAAGAGATAAAAAGACATGCCTAATAGCTGATGAGGAATCTAATGATGATAAATCAGACGAAACTGATACAGAGGAATTTGTTTATGTGGCTATCAAAGATGGATCAGATGGAGAAAGGTATGAAGAAAAAGCTTTAATATCTCACATAAATACTAATGATTCTTGGATCATAGATAGTGGATGCTCACATCACATGATAGGTGATAAACACAAGTTTGTTATATTAGAAGATTATGATGGAGGTTATGTAAGATTTCGTCATGATGCACCATGTCCAGTAAGAGGTAAAGGATCTATAACACTTCTTGACAATGCAAAATGCAATGATGTTTATTGGGTTGAAGGATTGAAATACAATTTGTTGAGTGTAGCATAGCTAAACAACACAGGTTATTGAATAGAATTTCAGAAAGGAATTGTCAAAGTTCATGACAAGCATGGAAAGTTAGCTGCTACCAGGACACAAACAAAAGGTAACACATTTCACCTTGACTCAACTTGAAATAAGTGTCTATATGAAAAGATAGATGATACCTAGTTATGGCATAAAAGGTTTTGTCATGTAAATTTTGATAATCTGATCAAAATAAGCAAGAAGCACTGAGTAAGAGGTCTACCGAGTCTTCAAAAACTTGAGAATGCTATGTGCTGAGGATGCCAGATGGGTAAGATGACAAGATCAAGATTTACAAGTAAGTCCTACACTTCTAATGGAATTTTAGATCTTGTGCATACCGATCTTTGTGGTCCTATGAAAGTTCAGAGTTATTATGGTGATAAATATTTCATATTATTTGTGAATGATTACTCAAGGATGATGTCAGTAATGTTTTTAAAAGAAAAATTAGAATCTTTTCAAATGTTTAAATGGTACAAGGCAAGAGTTAAAAATGAAATAGGAAGACAACTGAAATGTCTTAGATTAGACAGAGGAGGAGAGTTCACATCTGATGAGTTCAACTTATTCTGGAATGATCATGGTATAAAAAGACAAGTCTCTGCACCGAGAACTCCAAAACAAAATGGAATTGCTGAGAGAAGAAACAGATCTATTGTGGATTGTACCAGAACCCTGATGATTGAAAAGAAAGTGTCACAAACATTTTGGAGAGATGCAATAAGCACAATAGTTTATACCCTGAATCGAGTACAATTGAAGAAAGGAACTTTGAAGACACCTTATGAAATCTAGTATGACAAGAAACCTAATGTAAGTTATTTTAAAATCTTTGGAAGTAGATGCTATGTTCACAAAGATGATAGAAATGGCAAGTTTGATCAGAAAAGTGAAGAAGGAACATTTCTAGGTTATTCTTCTAGAAGAAAAGCATTTAAATATCTGATCAAATCATCTAAAAAAATAGTAGAAAGTGAAAATGTGAAAATTGATGAATTTGCAGAAAGAAATGATGAAGGAAATTCCAAGGAACTAGAAGATTATGATGAATTTGTCTATGTTCAATAGACAAGTCTTACTGAGAAGACTGCTAAAGGAAATGAAGAGAATATCCAGTTACCGAGTGATGAAGAAGATCATACAGAGCCTACCGAGCCTGTATTAGCCAAGTATGTCAGAAGGAATCATGCATCAAGTCATATTATAGGAGATAAGAATGATCTAGTGATGAATAGGAATAAACTGAGATAGAACACATGTCTGATATCTGAATTTGAACCAAGGATAGCGAAAGAGGCATTTAACAGTGAAGATTGGATAAATGCTATGATAGAAGAGATTGATCAAATCAAGAAGAATGACACATGGACATTGGTCCCAAGATCGAAGGACAAAAATGTAATCGATACAAAGTGGATTTTCAGAAACAAGCTTAATGAAAAAGGTGAGGTCATTAGAAATAAAGCAAGACTAGTTTGCAAAGGTTATGCCCAAGAAGAAGGAATTGATTATGGTGAGACTTTTGCACCTGTGGAAAGACTTGAAGGAGTAAGAACATTGTTGGCATATGCTGCTTACAAGAATTTCAAGGTATATCAAATGGATGTCAAATCTACATTTCTGAATGGTATATTAGAAGAAGAAGTTTTTATTGAACAACCTGAAGGATTTGTTGAAGGAAAGAATAAAGATCATGTATGTAATTGAACAAAGAATTATATGCTTTGAAACAAGGACCTAGAGCATGGTATGAAAGATTGAACTCTTATTTAATCAAAATTGGTTTTATAAGAACAAGTGAAAATAGTAACATGTACATGAAGAACGATGAAAATGGAATACTGATCTCGACCATATTTGTTTAAGATATTATCTTTTGTGGAAATGACTCTCTATGCAAGAACTTTGGAAATGAAATGAGAAAAGAATTTAAGATGTCACTAATCGGTGACATAAAGTATTTTATTGGTTTACAGATACTGCAAATGAAAGATGAGATTTTCATTACTCAATCCGAATACATAAAGGAAATCTTGAAGAAATTTGGAATGGAAGATTCAAAACCAGTAAGTACTCCTATGACTACCAACTGTAAACTATTAAAAAATGATTAATCTTCATCTGTTGATGAGACACTTTACCGATCCATGATTTGAAAGCTGCAATATGTTGTTCATAGCAGGCTAGATATAGCACATACAGTAGGTATAGTTGCAAGATTCTCTATAGATCCCAAGGAAACACACATGACATCAATCAAGAGAATTTTCAAATACCTGAAAGGCCTGAAAGACACTGAAGATTATGGCTTAGTATATCAGAAAGGAAATGATTTTGATTTAAAAGTTTATACTGATGTTGATTGGGTAGGCAACATTGATGACAGGAAAAGCGCAAGTGGAGGAGCTTTATTTTTAGGAGAAAGACTAGTCAGTTGGCTTAGCAAGAAACAAGGACGTGTTTCACAGTTAACAACAGAAGCTGAATATGTTGCTACAAGATTGAATTGTACCAATATAGCATGGATCAAACAACTATTGGAAGGCATTAATGAGCAAGTTACCGAGCCAGTAACTATATTATGTGACAATACTAGTGCCATAAACATTTCAAAGAATCCTATTATGCACTCTAAGACAAAGCACATCTCTATCAAGTATCATTATCTTAGAGAAGAAGTTCAAGAGAAGAAAGTGGTGTTGGAGTATGTTAGCACAAAGGAACAAATAGTAGATATCTTCACCAATCCACTACCAAGGGACACTTTTGAGTATCTCAGAAGTCAGTTCGGGGTCCTACCCCTATCTTCCATTCACTGACTGAGTTTGGTGCAAGCATCAATTCGATGACTCTACAGAATATCTTTTAGGAGTTGATGTTGATTTACACACTTTAGGAGTTTTTCTAAAGGTGTTTCAGAAACAATAATAGGGAATAGGAATTGAAGACAAAATGCTCTGACCGAGACTAAGTTGAGACCGAATAGCAAAGGAAATCACTTCATACAGGAAGAAATTATGTTTTAGTTTTCTTTTTGGCATTGTTGTTAAAGGGGGAGAAGACTAATGTATGGGGGAGAAGAGTAATGATAGGGGGAGAGTATTTCAGCATTTCAGCAATCTGAATCCGAAACATTTAGGTCAAATCAATTGGTTTTGCCATCAATACCAAAGGGGAAGATTGTTGGCTTTATAATAGACAAAGGGAGATTGTTGGCATTCCAATTACAATGAGAGATTATTGGCATTTCAATAAGCATATTGAGAAGGTTGTTGATGATTATGGATATAACTGATTAAGGATGTTTACTATTTTAATATTATTATTTTGTCATTGATGTCAAGAAATTGATTTTCTAATTCAGTATGATGTTGCCATATCTTAAGAAGTATGTTTTGAAGAGAGTTAAGATGTCAGTAAAAGACACAGAAAGAATGTGATGAATAAGGGGAGGAATAAGTTATTCAATGGGCAACTATTACCGAGTTAGACAATGATGACATCATGATGTTTAGATTGTTTTTTGATATCCTACATATGCTATTATTTGTAAGGTTAATACTATACTATGTTACCAAGCAAAGACCTAGTTGGTAAACCCTAAGGTTATCGCTATCGGTTAATGAAGGCAGAATGTCTACCGAGTGAAGTTTAGTATTTACCAGGTTGCAACCGAGTAATAACAGAATGCATTGAATGAATAAAAGCATTATTTAATGAAGGAAGATGATGAGTTGGTTATGATTAAGTGATTGTTACAATGTGTATAAAGGTTGTTAAGGATCTATGGCAATGAAAGATCGGTAGGAAGATCTACAACTCAAATTGAACCACAATACCTTAGCACAAGTTCCAAGAAATGTATGCAAGTTCCAAGGTGGGGTAGAACATTTTCAGATCGAAGGATACATTGAACCTGGTCAAGTTTGAAGATCTGATGGCTATTATTGATCATGGGATATGTGATCAAGGAGATTAAGCAGTTGGCAAAAATTTTATAAATAAGAAACTGTTGATAAACAATGTATGCAAGGAAGTGTAAGCACAGGGATGCTACATAGTGATTACCGAGCACTGAAGCTTGGAGAGCTATTTTGATAACAGAGTATAGAGCCCAACAAAAGGACAAGATAAGTCCTATGACTAGAATGTATTGAGCAAATAAGAATCTGCTTTATCATTTTTAGATGTGAAGTTGCAGATATATTTTTATTACTGTTATTGTGTAAAGTGATAGAAAATCTCTTAACCGAGTGGACTTAATAGTCTTATTTATAAAACCTTCTAGCAAGGTGACATTCTTATTGAGTGTTTGAAATCCTTTAACAAGGTCACTTCTAACAAGGTGAAGATCCTAACAAATCTGAGGGAAATCCCTTAATTGGGTCACATCTAGCAATGTGTTTGTAATCTTTAACAGGATTTGCTTTTAACGGAGCATACTCTAGAAGAGTATATTTCTTAGTGGGTTTGAAATCCCATAGTGGTTTTTCCCTATTTGGGTTTCCACGTTAAATCTGGTGTTATGAGTGTTATGATGTTTATATGCTTATGAATTTGCATGTTTAATAGTTTTGGTTATATTGTTGAATTATATGTTACCGAGGTTGAATCTGTTGTTTTTATGGAAGATTAAGTTATTATGATTCAGCCCCCCCTCTCATCTTGTTAGCTTGGCATCTGTACTTAGCATTAAGTATCAAAACTATCACTTATGTCATTTAACCTAGACCCTATCCCTAACCTAACCATAATTCTAACCCTAAACTTGTTCGTAATGTAAACCCTAAACATGATGTAAACCAAAACCATAATCCTAATCCTAACACTAATTCGTAACCCAAACAATAATCTTAATCCTAGCACTTACCCCTAGCCCAAACCATAACTCCAAACCCTAACATAACCCTAAACTTAAATAAAACCCTAATTGAATTCCAACCATTACCTAACCCTAAGCATAACTCTAACTATAGAATTAAACCCTACCTACAACTTCAACCTTAATCTAACCCTAATTAAACCCTAACCTAATCCAAACCCTAATACTTATTTAACCTTAATCCTAATTAAATTCTAGCTCAAACCCTAACCCTAATTGAACTATTATATGAATGCTAACTATAATATCCCTAATCTACACCTTATTGAACCCTAAAACATAACCTAATCCTAAACTTTAACTTTAATCTAACCATAATTGAAACCTAACAATAGCCTAACCCTAAATTTAAATTAAACCCTACAATTAATCCCTAACTACAACTTGAACCCTAATCTAACCATAACTAAATCCTAGCCTAAACTTAATCCTAATCAGAATTGAACTCTAATCTTAATCTAACCCTTACCATAATCAAATCATAATCATATTTGAACCCTAACTCTAATTAACTATAACCTTAACCTTTAACTCTAATCCCTCTAATTCAATGCTAGCCCTAACCTAAACTTAAAGTTAACTCTAACCATAGAAATAAACCCTAAATAAAACATCCACCTTAATCTAACCCTAATATGAACCCTAACCCTTATAGGATTCTTATCCTAACAATAACCCTAATTAACCCTTAACTCTAACCTTAAAATCAAGCTTTATTATATAATCCTAACCCTAACCCTATTTGAATACTTATGCTAACTCTAACTATAATTAAACCCTAAATAAACTATAATACTAACCCTAACCCTAACCCTAACCCTAATAATAACCATAATTATAACCTTAAATCTAATCGTAAGCCAAACCCTAAAATGAACCATAATCTTCACAATGATGTTAACCCTAGCTATCATCCTAATAATAATCCTAAACCCTTTCCCAAACAATAACCTTAACCCTAACCATGATTCAAACCCTAAACCTAACCATATTCCTAGGCCCTAACCCTATCCATAATCCTAACAATTACCCTAATCATCACGTAAATCCTAACCATAATGCTAACTCTAAACCTAACCTTAAGATGATGTAAACACTAGCATTAATCCCAACACTAACCCTTAACCCTAACCTTAACCCTAACCCCAACCATGATCTAAACCATAACCTTTACCATAGTCATAACCATAACTCTAAACCATTACCTTAATTATAACCCTAACCTAACCTAATCATAATGCTAAACCCTAACTCTAAAAATAGGGAATGGCTCTACAACTCTTAGGATGCACCAATAATCTATTACAATGTATTAATAATATATGAAGGGTATTAATATCTTGGTACATCCTAACGATTGGATAGTTTTTTCCCTAACATTAACCCTAAAACTAACCCTAACCATGATTTACACCCTAACCCTATTCCTAATTATAGACATGATGTAAACCCTAATCCTAACCATAATGTAAATCCTAATCCCAACCATAGCCATAATTATAACCCTAAACCTAACTATAATCCACAACCTAAACCCTAACCCAAGAAATAACCCTAACCCTAGCCATAATCCTAACCATAAAGGTAACCCTAAGCCTAACCATAAACCTAACCCTAACTCCAACCCCAACCATGATGCACACCATAACCCTAACCATAATTCTAACCATAACTCTAAATCTTAACCCTAACCTAACCATAACCATAAACCCTAACCATAATAATAATGCTTAGCCTTAATCCTAACCATAACCCTAAGCATAACCATTACTCAAAACCTATCCCTATTCCTAAGATTAAATCTTATCCATAATCCTAAACCTAACCTTAAACCCAAACCATAACCCTAGCCCTAGCCTTAATGTTAAACCCTAACCCCAACCATAATCCTCACCTTAAACCTAAGCATGATTTAAATCCTAACCCTTAGGCTAACCCTAACCCTAACCCTAACCATGATGTTAGTCATGGCCCTAGCCCTAGCCCTAGCCCTAGCCCTAGCCCTAGCCCTAGCCCTAGCCCTAACCTTAACCTTAAACCTAGCTCTAGCTATCCATAATTCTAACTATGACCCTAAACCGAACCATAAACCAATTCCTACTCCTAACCATACCCCCATTTATAATTCTAATCCTAACCCTAACTGTAATTATGCTTACCCTAACCCTACCTTTAATGTGAAGCCTAAACATAATTGTAACCCTAACACTAAATCCAACCCTAACCATAAATTTAACCCTAATATTAAATTGTAACCATAACAGTAACTCTAACCATAATCCTAGACCAAAACCAAACCCTAACATTGATGCTAACTCTAACCGTGATATAAACCCTAACCATTATCATAATCCTAACCCTAATCATAACCCTAACCCTAACCTAAACCATGATGTAAACCTTATCCCCGACCATAACACTAACCTTAACCCTAATACTAACCATAACCACAATACTCAACATTAAATAAAGTTTAATATATCTTAGATTTTAGTATTTGCTTTGATCTTGCAACACATATATTATTAAAGATATTCTAAATATATACACAAAATTTCATATATCTTTGTATTATAATATAATAATATTATAATACAATTTATTTTAAGAAAAAGATACTATATAATTATATAAATTTATTTTTTTTGATTTCCATGTTGCACCGCATGACTACCAGTACCATATATACCTTCAATTTTAATTTAATCTATATAAAATACGTTAAGAGATATCCTAACTCCAACCCTATTTTTTATTATAATCAATAATTATAATCTTTAACTATAATGCTAATTATAATTATAACCCTAACCAGCACCCTAACCCTAACTATAATTCTAACTCTGACCCTAACCCTATTCTAGCCCCAACCCTAATCCTAACCCAAACCCTAACTCTTATATCTATCATCATGTACTATCTTTAATTGCAATCGTAACCCTAACCCTACCCCTAATCCTAATTATAATTCTAATGCTAACCCTAACCTTGATTTTATTTATAATTCATTATTATAATCTTTAACCTTAACCCTAAGTACAATCCCTAAGATTAACCCCAATCCCAACCCTTACCCCAACCCTAACCCTCATTATAATTATTTCTAATGAAAAAGCTAATCGTAAACATAAACCTGACTATGATATTAGCCCTAAACCTAACACTAATCTTCAACCAAAGCACATCATAATTTTTATACTATCATGATCATAATCTTATCTTTAACCATAGTCCCACCCCTAACCATAACCCTTGTTGAAAATATTCAGGACTAACCAAGTTACTGAGAGGGGAGGGGTGAATCAGTAACACTTAAATCTTTTAATTCATTTTTGCACTTGCATATATTAAACCATTCATTCATTTAATCTACTGCATGCATGAAAATATAATCATTCACAACACATAACACAAAGATTTGGTGACCCAGAAACCTTCCAAATAGAAAGTAAAACTGGGGTGGGGATGGTACCCACAAAACTTTGGTACTGCAGTAAAAGTTGGCCGGTTAAGGCTTACAATGATCACTTCTGATGATCTGCCCTGTTAGAAGCAAATTTGGACTGCTAGGTCCACCTTGTTAGAGGATTTACAAACATACAATGAAGTATGCACTCGGTTAAGAGATTTACAAAAGACTGTTAAGTCTACCCGGTAAAAGGATTTACAAACTGATTCAACTGTTAGGATGAAACAGTAGATCTTGACTTACAACTTTATTGCTGATAAGATCCTTTGAGTATTGATCTCCTTCTGAGATAGATATGTCGATTCTGCTCCTTTTCTGACTCTGCGAAAATGTTCTGGTTTGCTGCCTTAATGCAGTTTCTGCTCTGCTCTTTCTAATTTTGCATATCCATACATCTTACATTTTTCATACATACTACAGATGGTATAATACATCACATATATATACCGTCCATAATTACATTTACATTTCATAAAGTCGGCCTCATACAAATTAATAACATAAACTCATTCTTAAGTCGGCCTTACATAGGTGAACAAAATATTACTGAGTCGGTAGATACTCGGTTCCTCAAGCTGGCTCGGTGATCTTCTGATACACGGCGTCCACTACAGTACTCGGCATCCTCATGCTCTCGGTAAGAGTAGAAGCTCAGTCCATACTAGTCCCGAAGTGTAGCTTGGAACTCGGTAGCTGTGGTGACTCGGTAGATATAGTGTCACTCGGTAACCACTGGTGACTCGGTGAGAACTGACTTCTCGGTAACTGCTGTTTGTCTCATATGCTCGATGACAGCCTTACTGCTCGGTTTGAACTGTTTAATCGGTGAGCTTTATTGAATGCTCGGTATAGGCTATGGACTGAGCGATGAGCTCGGTAACCATTCAAAATCGAATAAGTGTTTTCACTAAGTGTATTCACTAATGACAAATATATCATTATTCCAACAATCTCCCCCTTTGGCATTAGTGACAAAAACACTTATGAGACAAAAATGAATCTGTCATGCTGACTTGATTCTTCAAAATTGATGCCAATTGTAGATTGCTGTATATACCTGTATATCTCACTATACATAACTCCCCCATAGAATATACATATGATTCTATACACTTATCTCTATACCAATTTTTATTTACATTCTCCCTTGATCATTCTTCCTTTGTCTCTAATAATATGTTCCATATTCTCCCCCTTTTTGACAATAATGCCAAAGAATAGATAACTCAAATAGAAATATTAAAGTGTGAGATAAACTCTGAGTGTACTTGTTTGATATGCGCCAAGGTCTTATCCCAATTTTCTTGCAAAATTGTGCAAATAGACAATGCAACTTGAACTTTGGCTGAAAGTTCAATTACATGCTCTGCAACTGAAAAATTGTTATCATGGATCAATGTTTTGGAATGTGTAATGTGTTTCTGCATTGTATCCATGTTAGGGAGGATCATATTCTGAATATCTAACAATGTAGACCGGATCCTTGCATCTTCCCTGAGCAATTCTGATTGCTTATCTAATAGGATTCTGATGTTTGAATGGTGAGTTGAGCTTGAGCTGGGGTCAAGCTGCAACTGTTGTGCACTTGCTTTCAGATCATCATCAATTTTCTTCAGTTGATCTCTGATTCCTTTTGTGAACTCGGTAACATCACATAACTTTGCAAAAAATGAAGTTACATTATTAAAAGAATTTTCTAACTTGGCCAAAATAGTGGTCAATTCAACTTTTTTTATTGCTATCTGCTGAGCAATGTGCTCAAGCACCTTGTTATCAATTTTCTTCTCGGTTCTTTCTATCAGTTTCTCTTCTCCTGATGAGTCCTCATTGAATCTATTCACAGCCTCTTCGAGTTGTAGCAAAATGTGTTGAGAGGGATCAACTTTTATACCTAAGGCATCTGTGAGAATGGTCTTTGCACCGTTTATGATGTTGAATTCCCTGTCTCTCTCACTTCTTAGTTGTTTTTATTTTGCTTTCTGTTCTAACAACTGGCTGATCAATCTCATTTCATCAATTGATGCAGTATTGAGGTCTATTTGTGGAATGACAATCTCTTTATCCAGATCTATATCATCCTCTATAGCCTTGCCGGTAAGCAGAAGTTTTAAAGGTGTCTTTTGTATTACTTCTGTGCTTACTTCCTTATCTTTTGATGTAGTTACAATGGTTGATAAGGTTGGAGTAGCTGTTATAACTGGAATGGGATTTACTAGAGGAAAACTCATGGATGTACCGACTGTTCCCAAAATTGATGTACATGCAGGAGTGCTGATTGGTGTGATCATTTGTGCTAAAGAATGTGTCAAAACTGGAGAGGTTGCAAAACTTACTATACATGCTGCAGGAGAAGTTGTGATCTCGGTGACTGAAGAAGTCACTTGTTGTTCGGTAGAGGCAACACTCTGCATCCCGGTAGATAATGACATGCTCTGCAGCTCAGTGGATGAGGTAACTGATGGGGTCTGGAGCTGAGAGGTGATTGGCAAGGATTGAGCAATAGATGTAGCTACTGTGCTCACAATCCTGCTGGCTGAAGCTGATGATGCAACGCCTTTCTGAGGTGAGTGAGGAAGAGATGCAATGACTTCTGCTGCTACCTATTCAGGATCATCTTCTTCATCACCTATTATCACCGTGTCACCTTCTTCATCACCTATTATTACCGTGTCACCTTCTTCCTCAGCTGCTTCTTCTTCTTCCTTCTTCTCTTCATCCTCTTCATCATCTTTATCACCCTCAATTGTTACCGTGGGGTCAGATGGCATTGGCAGATTATATATCCTTTTCCACACAATTGTGGCATTATTTACTATTGCTTCTATCTACTTGGAGAGAACTAAGAAGGTATGAAACCTAAGTGTCATTTGGTGTTCATTCTCCTTTAATGCCTCTTTTACTTCTTTATATGTCAGGTTCGGTAACAACTATTTTAAGGATTGTGCATAAATGTCTTTGACAGTTTGCACTGCTGAAGTCCATCTTGGTCTAATCCTGACTAGAAGCTCATTTGGAATTTGAGAACTGATATCATCTGGGGTATATTTCCATTTACCCATTTTGTTCAGTAAAAGCTCCTCAATCTACATCTTTTCTGCATCTGATCTACTTTCATACTTCAGTGCCTTGAAGTTAGACATGCCAGATCCTTGTTCCAACTGTTTCAATTTTTCTTCAAAGGTAGGAGGGGGTTTCTTGAATACAACTTTACTTTCTTTCTGCCCTTTCCTGGTTCTCCTTGTGAACACTGCAGTTTTAGGTTTGGGCTTGGTGATTACTACTTTGCCTTTCTTCTTTGGTGTTTCTGCTTCCTCTTCTGATTCCTCTTCTGTTTCTTCTGTTTCTTTAGCTGCCTTTCTCTTGGTACTGGTGATGGCCTTTGGAAGCTTGATTTCAAGCTTAATTCTGGCTTTGGCCTCATCATAAGTGCCAAATGCAGGGGTGTTGGGAATGGCTGGTTCATTTATCAGGGCTTCTATTATATCCCTTGCTTCATCTATGTTAATTTCATAGGGCAATGGTTTTACCCATGCCACTCGGGGTATGGCTACCTGGATGTAAACTTTATCACAGTCTACCATGAAGCATATATCATTCTTGTAATCTTTTACCAACTTAGGAGGAATCCTGAACCTGTTGTTCATTTTGTCCTTAAATTCTTCAAAATAATTATCCATTACTGTCTCAAAATTCTGACCTATTTCTGCTATAAACTCATTTATCTGATACAAAATTGGAGTATCCTTCCTCCATACTACCGTGCCTTTAGAAGGGAAAAAGTTTTGTACATAGAAAAATATACAAATCAACAAAGAACCAAATTTGCATGGATTATTCTTTGATGTCCTTATACTGTCCATGTTCTTGTTGAATTGTGTTAGTAAGACCTCTGCTAGGTCAAAATCCATGTTCTTCTTTACTACCTTGTAGGCAAGGTCTACTGCCTCACATGCCACACTATTTAGCCTACTGGAACTATACAGCTTATATGCAATGATAATAATACCAAATTTAAGTTCAACATCAGATACATTGTTAATTTTGAATCCTCTGCCATCCCACTCGGCAAGAGTTAACTCCTGCAGTTCGTCCCGACCTAGGGTTTTGGTGGATTTTGCTTTGTCTGACATCGGTAAACCTGTGATTCTATGAATCATCTTCTTTGTTATTAAGATAGGTTGATCTAACCATAGTTGCCCATCATGTACATGGCTCAATACATACCTAATCCATTTCACTTGAAAGTTTCTTGGTAGGTGTGGGATATGGGTCAAACCTTTGATTTCCAAATGTCTATGCTCGGGTTTTATGGTTTTGTCAACACATAGCTGACTTAGGGCATTGTCCATTTCTAAAGTCCCTAACTCTTGAATAGTGCATTTGAAATGAGTACGAATGTCATTGATAAGAAGTACCTTGGAAGGGATTCTGGACTGTGCTCCACTTGGGTCGAGTGATTCTGCGATCGCTGGAACGAGTTTGAAGTTCGGCGCTGTCCATTCAACTCCTTTCACTAACATATTGGAAGTCTTCTTCGCCTTGCTCCTGCTGGTGGTGCTAGTGGAAGTCATTGCTGAATGGAACGAGTTCTTTTTGGATCCTTCACTGCAAATTCGTCTTAAATCTCCTTAAGCACTTTGAAAACCTAAGCTCTTCGAATGCTGAATAACGCGGTGAAGAATGAAGTCGATTTTGCCCTTTTTATTAAAATTCTATCATTAATGCTTGATAAGTGGGTAGGTGAGATGACTTAATGACTTTAGTGATTGCTCGGTAAGACTGATCTAACTCGGTGTTCTTATGTCTGACCTAACTCGGTAAGGTCTGCAGTTTTACCATGCTCGGTAACATTCAACTCGGTAAGTGACTTTTCTGTATGTATCGGAAATACTGATTTCATCGATTATGCTTTTGTATTTTGGAACTACTTATGGTAAGGCTTTGAAGATGCAGTTCCTTATCTTCTTTAATGGATCTAATTTGTAATGGTGGGGTCACCCAATTCTTGAGTGACAGGACCATTGCTTGAATTATCCTGCTCGGTAGATTTAGGAACTCACTGCTGTCTCATCTGTTTCCGAATGTTGTCAGCTTTAGCTTTCTTTTCATCTTCAACCTTCTTTGTGTTCATGCAGTTCTTGGCTATATGTCCGAGTTCAGTGCATGTATAACATCTTATGGTTGTATCTTTCTTCCTTAGATGATGCCTTGTACAATTCATCCCAATGTGTCCATATTCTCCACAATAATGACATCTGCACCAGGTATTGTAATCCCAACCAAATATTGCTTTGACAATTTGTTCTGCTGGAGTGAATGTCTTTGTTCTACATTCTGATGCCTTGTGACCTTGTTTCTTGCATTTGTGACATTTGCCTTCAAATTTTGGTTTCTCCTTGCATTCACTAGCCTTGTGACCATGCTGATTACAGCTGTAGCATTTGCCTTTGAGTCTTGTCTTTCCATTGCTCCAACATTTATTTGATGTGTGACCTGTCTTACCACAGTAATTGCATGTAGGTCTTTGATTTCTTTGGCTACCTTTCTCAGAAGATTCACCTTCTTCATTGTAACCAAGACCAGCTTTACCTTTTTGTTTGTGAAGATTTTGCTCATTTAATTGATCCAAGTCTATTTGAGATTTCATCATCCTTTCATTTGCTTGCTTTTGAATATCTAGCTCATTTTTCAAACTTTCATTCTGTTCTTTGAGAATTCTGATTTTTTCATTTGCATTGGAGAGTTGCTCGGTGAGATCTTCATGCTGTACAATTTCATTTTGCATTTTATTCCTTTGTTCCAGGATTTCACAAAATCTTGCAGACTGAATTTCCTATTCTCTTCTTAGCATCCTTACTTCTTTTTGCAGTAATCCATTTTTTTCTAGGAGTTCTTTGATTGCATTGTTTGCTTCATCTACTTCATTTGAACTACTTGTAGGAAAGAGATCTTCAATTTTTGTTTCAACATACTCATGATCATTTATTTCTTTTGCTAGTTCCTTTCTTCTTTTTAGGGATTGGGAAAGATGTTCTCTTGCTTCTTTGAGTTGTGCTATGGCCATTTCTAGATCTAGCTTTTCATTCTCAATAGCTTTGTCAAGTCTGAATATCTCCATTGTCTTGATCTTTTCTCAAGCTGTCAAACTTTTACTCTGAGAACCACAATGCTCTGATACCAATTGTTGAAAATATTCAGGACTAACCAAGTTACTGAGAGGGGAGGGGTGAATCAGTAACACTTAAATCTTTTAATTCATTTCTGCAATTGCATATATTAAACCATTCATTCATTTAATCTACTGCATGCATGAAAATATAATCATTCACAACACATAACACAAAGATTTGGTGACCCAGAAACCTTCCAAATAGAAAGTAAAACTGGGGTGGGGATGGTACCCACAAAACTTTGGTACTGTAGTAAAAGTTGGCCGGTTAAGGCTTACAATGATCACTTCTGATGATCTGCCCTGTTAGAAGCAAATTTGGACTGCTAGGTCCACCTTGTTAGAGGATTTACAAACATACAATGAAGTATGCACTCGGTTAAGAGATTTACAAAAGACTGTTAAGTCTACCCGGTAAAAGGATTTACAAACTGATTCAACTGTTAGGATGAAACAGTAGATCTTGACTTAGAACTTTATTGCTGATAAGATCCTTTGAGTATTGATCTCCTTCTGAGATAGATATGTCGATTCTGCTCCTTTTCTGACTCTGTGAAAATGTTCTGGTCTGCTGCCTTAATGCAGTTTCTGCTCTGCTCTTTCTAATTTCGCATATCCATACATCTTACATTTTTCATACATACTACAGATGGTATAATACATCACATATATATACCGTCCATAATTACATTTACATTTCATAAAGTCGGCCTCATACAAATTAATAACATAAACTCATTCTTAAGTTGGCCTTACATAGGTGAACAAAATATCACTGAGTCGGTAGATACTCGGTTCCTCAAGCTGGCTCGGTGATCTTCTGATACACGGTGTCCACTACAGTACTTGGCATCATCATGCTCTCGGTAAGAGTAGAAGCTCGATCCATACTAGTCCCGAAGTGTAGCTTGGAACTCAGTAGCTGTGGTGACTCGGTAGATATAGTGTCACTCGGTAACCACTGGTGACTCGGTGAGAACTGACTTCTCGGTAACTGCTGTTTGTCTCATATGCTCGGTGACAGTCTTACTGCTCGGTTTGAACTGTTTAATCGGTGAGCTTTACTGAATGCTCGGTATAGGCTATGGACTGAGTGATGAGCTCGGTAACCATTCAAA
This sequence comes from Cryptomeria japonica, assembly GCF_030272615.1. Classification (NCBI taxonomy): domain Eukaryota; kingdom Viridiplantae; phylum Streptophyta; class Pinopsida; order Cupressales; family Cupressaceae; genus Cryptomeria; species Cryptomeria japonica. The sequence goes on along the minus strand of NC_081415.1, from coordinate 73,956,680 downwards.
ATCGAATAAGTGTTTTCACTAAGTGTATTCACTAATGACAAATATATCATTATTCCAACAAACCCTAACCCTAACTCTAACCAAGATTTAAGCCCCGACCCTAATATTATACACTTAATAACTATAAAACAATATTACAGTTTTAAAATAAGAATTTAATAGTATTATACTTATCGTATATCACTCTTTTAATATAATATTACAAATAAAACTATAAAAAATAATATTATAACTAGCAATAATTTAAAATAAGAATATAATACATTTAAAATATTTCAAATTTATATTATGAATATTATTTTCAATAAATTATAAAAGAATATCATAATAATCAAAACCATATAAATTAATAACTGTAGTATATTATACAATAATATCATAATAATCAGAACAATATAAATTAATAATAATAGTATATTATAATATTGTTACACAAACATATAGAAAATAATAATAATAATTGCAATAATAGTATTACATATCATTGAAACAAACATTAATAATATAATATTATATAGTTGTATTTTGAATTTTTTTATTGTTTTTCATGCTCCACCACGACTGCTACTAGCTTACATATATTTTAATTTAATCACACACACACACACACACACACACACACACACACACAGATATATATATATATATATAATACACTGAGAGATATCCTTCTTGAGGTGCCTATTTTTATCATGTACACCAAACTATAATAGGCACCTCAAGAAGATATCTCTCGGCATATTAAATATATGTGTGATTAAAATCAAATATATGTAAGCTAGTTATTATTTAATTATTTGTTATGGTTTTTAATATTGTGTGGGTAAATTTATTTATATTTATTTGATTATTTAATTAATAGGCTTTTATAATTAGTTGTGCCTATGGTTTTATTTATATTGGTTACTTAATTAATTGTTTAATCTACCTACCCTATTTTACCTTTGGTTGTGAGCTTGGTAAGTTTGATAAATATTATTTTACCAATTAGTACCCCACTTGCTTCTATTATTATTATGCATTATTTTGACATTTTGTATAGTTTTGGAGTTTGATATTCTATTTAATTGATTTCCTATGCATTCACTCAGCTTTGCCTCCAGGAAGGATTTTCACATATTCGGTTGTGGCTTTGTAGTTGGATTTGTTTTTGTTTGGAGATTTGTTTGTCTTGGCTGGAGAATTGGATTTCTCTTCATCAAATTTCTTTTGACCGTAACTTCTATTGTTTCCAGGTTGGAGATTTTAGCCTATGTTCTTTGCATTTGGTTTTCAAAGATTGTTTGCACTATGTTTGTGATGGTTGTTTTGGGCTGGGTAGATTTGAAATGTATTTGGATTAATATTATACTTTGGAAATAATTATTGATATTGGGGACTTTAGTTTTATATTGTTTTTGCTATGAAAGGCTCTATATGACTCTTTTTGTGTATTATTTTTGTGTTGTGGAGTTCATACCAAAGGAAGCTTGTTCAATTGTATTCAATATTTAGCCTTATTATTGATTTCCAAAGCCTATTGCATCTCTTTTGATTGTATTTTTCAAGTTAATCTAAGTTTTGATATTTTCCTACTCCGTTCACAAGTTTGTGGTTTTTGTCTATCTGAGTAAATGTGCTGAAACAATGGAAGCGCTATTGTTTTTATTAAATGCACTATTATTTTTTACAAAAGAACTCTGTTGTAAGGCATATGCATTATCTAATTTAACATATGCGCTAAGCCCTAATGAAAGTACTAAAACTTATGATGAAAGTGCTATACTGCTTCTCAAAGGCATTAAATGGTATAACAAAGGTACTACGGGATTGTGTAAAAGTGCTACTCTATAAAGTATATGTGTTGTTTTGTCTGTTTTCACCTTCTGAGTCAGTTTTGTGGATTTCTAAGTTTTCTCTGTTTAATTTCTAAATACCCAAAGGCTTTTTTTTATTCCTAAGATGTTCTAGAACTATTTCAATGACTGATTATTGAATGATTTGGTTATGTTTGGTTATATGTGATTATTTTAGCTAGGCTCATTTGTTAGATTCCTATATGTTGGATTTCTTCCTTTTCCTGAGAGGCTGCCATGTTGCATGTAATGTTATGGGATTGATTTGACACCTTGGACTAACAGGTTTTGTTGGGTTGTGAGCCATGGTCAAGTTTTGGATTGTTACATTGTTACCCTAAAGGTCTTGGAGCATTCTGGGGGGGGGAGTGGTATTCCAAGCGAGTAACTAGGGTTGCGTGGAGTAGACAACCAGATTACTTGGAGTCTAGATCACTAGATATCTCATTGGGAGATTTTAACATAATCAAGTGACAACTTAATTAATAATTTTTGGGGCTTGGGTAGAATAGTTCATCTTAATTAAGATAACAAATGGTTGGTGTCCCCTATACCTTGCCTAGTGGCAGAAATTTGGGATATGATTGGGATGGCCTTGGTAACCCAGGTAAGATAATATCCTTTACTCCATAAAGATTGATATGGCTTGACATGTGCATCTAGGATGGCTGAGAGAGGTGGCTAGGTTCCCATTTTTTGGATGTGATGACACTCTTTTCCCTACATGTATGTCCTAGTTCCTTGAGACATGTTTTGATGCATTGCCTCTAGAGTATTTATGATTGAATGTTTTATGTCATTCCTTATGTTGGTCTTTTCTTTGATTGTTAGGTGTTAGCCTAGATCTAGAGTACGAGTGGGATCTAGTGTCATCTCCTAGCATAGGGGTGGTACCTTATGGTTTCACATGGTCAGGTGGTTTAATTCCTTCTTTCATTCAGATGTTCTTCATTGGATTCTCTTGCATGGATGTGTATCTCTTGTCTTCTAAGTTATGGATGGATACTTGTAGTGGATTCAATGCATATGATCTATATGAGATGTGTATGTAATAGACTCATGATGTATTTGTATTTTTAAAGATCATGTATGGGAGGATATTATTGTAAAGGGTTATTTCAATAAAGGGTTTAGGTTTTCAAACTGAAATAGACAAAGCTTAACCAATACTGTATTTAGGTATAGAAGATGTTATCTTTATAGTTCAAACACTTCTATAGATTGTAGTATGGATCTATAAGTAGTCAGTGAGGTTCCTTTTGTGATTGAGTAGTGTGCTCTAGGTTGTAAGCCTTCCTGCAAGTGTAGGCCCCTATATTTTGTAATATCTCTTCATATGGCTAGTGGATTGATATTGTGGGTCATAAATCCCATCGTGGTTTTTCCTCTTTAAGGATTTCCGCATATAATTTTGTGTGTTATGATGTTCATTTATGTGATTGGCTTACTGGTTTCTTTACTTCTTTCAATTTTATATGTACTGGTATATCGGCTGGTGTATGCATGGTTTAATAAGGCTAAAATTGATAATTCTACTATAACATTGATTCACCCCCCCTCTCAGTGTTATTGGATTCCAACAACTATATCCCACAAATATACATTTTTCTCCTTTGTTGTCCAACTTTCTTCTCAACTCATCTAGCACGTGCATATGCCACACATCCAAATACTCTCATATGAGAAATATTATGTTTTCTTCCACTCCATGCTTCTTTCAGAATCATATTGAGAATACTTTTAGTGGGACATCTATTAATTATATATGCTACACATGCTACAGCTTCAACCCAATATTCATTTGACAAATGTTTTGCCTTCAATATTCTTCTTGACATTTCCATTATTGTTCTATTTTTCTTTTGAGCTAGACCATTTTGTTGAGGGGCATATCTAGTGGTAAATTGATCATGGATTCCGTTCTCTTTGAAAAATTTTATGAAGTCACTTGAGATGTATTCACCACCTCTATCCATTCTTAATGCTTTCGTTTGATGCCAACTTTGATTCTCAACATGTGTCTTGAATTGACAAAAATAGTCAAACACCTCATGCTTATGTTTTAGAAAGTACACCCATACTTTTCTTGTGAAATCATCAATGAATATCAAGAAATGGTAGCTTCCACCAATACAGGGTGTTTGCATTGGCCCACACAAATCTGAATGAACGATCTTCAATGACTTATTTGTACGAATTGACTTTCAGGCTAGAATTGATTCACTATGTTGTTTACCCAAAATACAACCTTCACATATTCTATCTAATTTTTCTATTAGTGGCAACCCCTTCACCATTTTATTCTTATGAAATATGTTTAAGATTCCAAATTTGAGATGCCTAATTCTTAGATGCCATAACCAATTTTCATCTTTAATTTCAGCTTGATAAACTACTTGGGGGGCTGCTGCAACTTTTTCTTCATACACTTGTGGCTTCACTTAGGGCTATTCTTAAGAAATCTCTATCTTCAAATCTAGTTTTATCCTTAGGGGAAAAATTACATTGTTTTTCATTTGGACTTTTGCTATGAGATGATTGCTTGGAAATTTGTCCAAAACTATGCATTCTTTGTTCTTGAAATAGACAAATTTCATTTGGACTTTTTCTATGAGCTGATTTCTTTGAAATTTGTCTAAAACTGTGCATTCTTTGTTCTTGAAATAGACTACACCTCTTTTGAATGAGCTACCCTATACTCATTAAGTTATGTTTCAGCCCAGGAATAAAATATACATCTGAAATATACTTTTTCTCCCCCTTTTTGTTAGAATGTTGACACTACCTTTACCCATAACTGAAACTTTATTGCCATTCCCCAATGTTACATCTAATTTTACACTCTCATCCAAACTTGAACACATTTCCAAATTTCTAGTCATATGATTGCTACAACCTGAGTCTAAAACCATATGTTTTTCTCATTTTCTTGTGCAACATTACAAGATATGCACATGTTGTCCTCGGTTTGATTTTCCTTGGTAAAATTTGCATTTTATTGTATACAATCATATTGCTTCTTTCTAAATTCATTTATGTAATCCCCAAATTTCTTGCAATAATGACATTGGATTGAGTATTTGTCATACCTTTGGCTTTAGGACTGATTTTGAGTTGATGTTTGATAGTTGCCTCTTCTAGTTGAGCTTGATGGGCTACTACCTCTTCCACTTGAGTTTAATGGGTTGCCTCTTCCACCTCTATTTGAATTTCTTCCTCTACCTCTGAAATTTGTTCTTCTTTTACCTCTACTATGGCTGATTGAGACTTGTGTCTTGAATGCATGCTCCAAATTTGAATTTGATGACCTCCTTAGTCTATGCTCATGAGAAATGAGTGATGCATGAAGCTCATCCACTAAAAATTGTGAGAGATTCTTTCTCTCTTCTATGGCCGCCACAATAGATTCAAATCTTGTAGGCAATCTTCTCAAAATCTTTTCAACTAATCATCTTTCTTCAAGGTTTTCACCATGAGATCTAATTTGGTTTACCAATCCAATGATTTGGGTGAAAAATGAGTCTATTGTGTTTAATTATTTCATGTAAATTGTTTCAAAATCCCTTCTTAGCATTTGCAACTTATCTATTTTCACCTTTTCCATTCCTTGATAGGCTGTTTGAAGAATGTCCCATGCTTTCTTGGATTTTGTTGCTTCTTGAATCCTTCTAAAAAGGCTTTCATTCACTCCTTGAAAGATGAAGAAGAGGTATTTTGAATCTTTCTTTTTATTTTCCTTGAATGTGTATTTCTCTGCATGAGTTGATGCATTATATGATGTTGCATCTACTAGTTCTAGGTAGTCATTCTCAAGAATCTCCCATAAATATTGTACACAAAATAATGTCTTCATTGTGATTGCCCAGTAATCATAATTTTTTCCATTCAACTAAGGAATTTGTGGGTTTGTCAAATTTGTACTAGAAGCCGCCATTGTTGACTACAAATATCTTTCTTGATAAACTCTTAATCTCCTTGAAAAAAACCTTTGAAATATTCAGCCCACTAACCTTCAGCTCTAATACCACTATTCAACAGAGAGGCAAAGAAAAAATAGAAAAAAAGAGAAAATAAAAATCAAAGAGAAACAACTAAAACAATACAAAGAAAAATGACCCTTTTGTATAGAAAAATTATATATATATATATATATATATATATATATATATATATATATATATATATATATATATATTTGTATGTATATATATATATACATATATACATATATATACATATATGTGTGTGTGTGTGTGTGTGTGTGTGTGTCAAAACCCATACAATCTGATTTGTATAACAGGGTTGCATCACTTGAATTCCATAAAAAAATAAACGTTCCCCTCTTTCTTGCTTCTTTTCTGGGTGCTACTATAAATCCATATATATTTGTCCCTATTTTTTATAGTACTTACAAAAACTTCCATACTCTATCTATTAAGAGTTACCATAAGACTTCTAGACTCTTCCATACATATGCACAAGAGAAACAAGAAAAACTCCTAAATTATTCAATGCATTTACTTCTATGTTGTACATCTAGTTTAGGTTTATCATAGATAGATTACAATAACATTTTTTTAATATTAAAATCTATCCTATAAGTTTATTTCAGAAGAGATAGTGGTAGATAGAAAGTAGTCTACAGAGACATAGTTGGTGGGAGTAGTTGCTGATTAACTCCAACAAGTTTTACATCCCTCTTTTAGAGAGAAATTTAGAAGCATATAGAAACTTCCAGAAAATATTATCATTTAGTCTTTTGCATAACTGATAGATATAACTTGTTTGCATGACTAACAAACTAGTAGCTAAAAGGTGGAACTATATATTTATGGTGGTGGACTGAGTTAAGCAACTGAAATTGCATGCACATAGTGGAAAGTGGTGTAACTAAATTTTGCAATTGTGGTGGAATTGAGCATGAATTCTGGCACAACTCTACATGGCAGTTAGACTTCAGCATCACATGCCATCATATTAATGACGGTGAGGCTCATGCATCACTTAAAAAAAAATGTTAAATCTCATGGCATCACAAGATATAGTTCTTTTTGTTTAATTATAGAGACCTTCATCCAAAGGTTCAATATGGATTTCTAAGCCTCTATACTAACTCTTCCAAGGTTGATGATAATAATAATACAAATACAAGTAAAATAGATAGCAGTGCATCTGAGTAGGTTATGAATGAGGTTCAAAGATTATTCAAATGAAATGAGAGTGAGCAATAGATTTTTACTATTATAGGCCATAGCCTAAGAGCCTCTCGTTGACTCATGAGTTCTTACCAAATTGGAAATACATTATTAGCATCCAATAATTTAGCAGCATATTATTGGCCATTTGGAGGAATTAATTATGTGTTGCATTGATGTTTTATCATTGATGTCAGCACTAGTTTTTTGGATGCTTTACCAACACCCTTCTGGTCCTGGTAGGTTGAGTGGTTTCTAGTTGGTTTGGATCTGGCATGATCCGGTAGGCTTGGATATGATTTGATTATGGCATTGGCTTATTCATGATACTCATGTTCATATTCAGTTAGTTGGCTTTGGTTTGGTGATCAGATGTTATCCTATTTGCTTGGAAGCTTGGCTTTTGGTTTTGGCAAGGGTTTCACCGACAGAGCTTTTGATGAAGATCTTTGATGATTTGCATAAGTGGTCTTGGTGTAGCTTTTGGTGGAGTTTCAGGATGTTGTTGGTGATCATGTTTGAGACTTGGCTGATGGAGATCATTGTTGTAGCGTATCGACCTATATTGGGTCCTGGTTGGTCTAGGTTATGGACCGACATTAATGAAACATGTAGATTGGACCTCTCGATGTGTTTCCAGGTTTTCTTATGTGTTGGATATTATTTTTTTGGTCCAAGGCTTGTTAGATTAAATGACAATCCCAAAGACACTGAGGGGGGGGGGGTGAATCAGTGTTTAACTAGTTTATAGAATATTTATACTTATTTAAAACTTTGCATCCCAAAACAATGTACCGGTAAATAAGAATTAATGCAATAAATAAGAATAATAGAGACAACATAGAAAACACACCATAACATAATATATTTAATGAGGAAAACTGGTGTGGGAAAAACCTTTGTGGGATTTGTGACCCACAATATTTACTCACTGGGCAATGAATAAATACTACTTATAATAGGGGACTACACATGTGTGGAGGCCAACAACCTAGAGCTCACTACTCAATAAAGAGTCACACTAACTACAAAATGGATTATTAAAATCCAATACAATGTACTTCTTCAAAACAACATCTCTAATGCCAGGTTCAGTACCGGTTTAAGCTCAGTCAATAACCAAAACCTTCTCTGTCAACTATATCACCTTATACAAAATTGCCTTATGCTTCTTGTCCATCTACTTCTATATAAAATGACCTATAAGGTCTCATACATATATGATTCTATTACAATGTACCATGTTGGCTTACAAAAGATATTTACATTAAAATACAATAAACAAAAGTTTATTCCATGTTAGCCTGAGTGCTAGTATGCATTATTGCCGATGTTGGTGAAGTGCCTATAGGTGTATGTAGAAGTGTATTGCTAGTGCCGGTATCTGTCGGTTGGTTGCCAGTTGGTTGCCATCAATGATAACATCAACTATTCTCATAAGAGTGTATAATGCCAACAATCTTCCCCTTTGGCATTGATGGCAACACTCATGAGAAAAATCCAAAAACTAAAGTCCAAAAAGATGTGCCCCCCCTAAGCAAGTGATCTCCTCTGTACAAGCATATTTTTCTATCCACTACTCCCCCTTTGACATCAATGACAAAAGTTTGTCAAAAATAATAAAATGAGTGCAAAAATTTCACCTCAAAGTTTGTAAGCGATTACTTACAATCTGAAAAAATATCTACCAAAACTAAATTTAAACTCTGCATAAATTTTTTGCTATCATTCAAAGATGCCTCTATCTGTTGGATCATGCAAGTGAGATAATGCATGTGTTCTTCCGGTGATTGCTCTCCTTGAACTAATGCCTTAGAGATTTCAATTCTCTAAGAGATAAGATTGTCCAACTTAGGACCAAGTTTATTTTTAAGTTCCTGGGCATTTGACCTTATCCTTGCCTTCTCTTTCTCAAGTTTCTCTATTTTCTCCTCAAAAACTATCATTTCCTGCTAAAAAACTCATATGTATCCAGATGAACCAATTCTATTATCTGCTATATCATCAATTTCTTTTTGTGTTTTTCTGATCTCCTCATCTATGTCCTCTATCAAAAAGTGAGGTTTGCATGTTTCCCTATATAGCTCCTTGTACTCCAGAATTGTAGAGTTAAGTATGGGTAATAATCTGTTTACATGATCTATACACTTCTTTATAGTGTCTTCAAAGAATGTGTTTTTCTCTTTTTCGACTCTCTCCTTAATTGTGTCATCATTCACCTTATCAATAGTTATTACATTATCAACAATAAATTTGGACAATGTATCCAATTTACCCAAAGAATCCTTAATATGATCTATGTTACAATTTGGTGCAATCAACCTACGAATAGGTAAAGTGTTGGCAATTGCCTTGTAGGCCAATGCATTGCAATCCATTATCTTTTAATTCATCTTTAGATGTGTCAGATGTGTGACCAATTACCTTTATTACCTCTTTACTTCCATCAGATGTGTCTATTTTTCTTGTATTTTCCTCAAGTGGATCAGTTTGTGTTTGCATCTCAACCCTTAAAGGTTTCTCAATCAATTTCAGTGTCTCTGTACCTACCAGTTTTTCAGTCTCGACATGAACTTCTATCTCTCTCGATTTCTCTATCTCTGTGTGCACCTCTGCCTCAATTAATCTCTCTGCCTATTTTTCTATCTCCGGTGGCCCTATGCTAGTACCTTTATCTTCACTAGGTTTCTTAGTTTGTGTTGGTTGCTCTATTTGTGTTGGTATCTCAATTTCAACAGTTTGTACCTGTTTCTCTGTCATGTTGCTATTGTCAATATTGTCTACCTTAACCTTTGAATTATCCTTATCCACAATAATGTTTACTTCTCGAGTATCCACCTTCATTGTAAAAAGTATCTTCGACTCAAGATTAGTATCATCATGTCTTATTCCTTCAATGTCAATAACCGGTGGATCTTTTGAGTGTACCAATGGTGTATTGAAAGGTGGTGGTGGAAGATTATCAGTGATATTAATGTTTGGAACTCCACCAATTTTTCCTTTACCCTTGTCCTTGTCTTTTTGATACACTTTTAATTTCTTTTTGGGTCTGTTCTTTTCTTCTTGCTTTTCTTTCTCCACAAGAATATATCCCATTTATCCACTATTTTTTCTACAATTTCCTTCACTCTTCTAGCCATCAGGCTCACTTGTCGGTGTCCACTAGCAAATACTGATCAGTTAGCCTTAGAGATAAGTTCATTAATCTCTTCTTTGGAGTTAACCATGTGAGCTGCCAAGAGTGTTTCAACTTTCAATTTCTTGTTTAATTCCATCACTGACAGCCTTTCAGCTTCTAGTCTCATGTAGATATTATTTCGTAGATCCTCAGCAACTTCAATCAAAACTTTCTTATAAATGTCTAAATGAAGAATAATGATTTCTTCAGTAGTGTTTTTGTTAGGATCATTTGAAGAAGTATACCATTTGTTCACATTAGACAAATTACCTTCCTCCGTTATTTCATTTATTAAGTCATTCAATGTGGGGTTTACCAGTGTCTTTTTCTTCTTAGGTGTGAGTTTCTTCTTTGGTTCCCTAACCACCTGTTGTTTCTTCCTTAATCTTCTTGTTTTCTTAGGAGAAGGAGAGGGTACTTGTGATGGTTTTCTCTTCCTTTCCACTCTTTTGAACTCAGCTTCCTTACTACTATCACTATTAGAAGATGTGTCAACCGGTGAAATATGTGCCTCCAGTTGAAGTCCTTCAAGCTCACTAGCTAATAAGACAATAAGGTTCATGACATTATCTTGGATTTCCTTTACTTTCTTGGATGCATCCCTAATATATTTTTCTCTTTTCTTCTTATTTTTCTCCATTGATACTTTACTAGCTATGGATTTAGTACTTCAAAATATCTGCTCAGATGGTTCTCTTGGTGCTTCAAGTAGTGCTTGTGCATATGTTTCCAAAACATGTAGATCAACCTCATAACCTATTTCAGTAACCCAAATAGTTCAATGACTTACTGCTTCGATCTAGGTTTCATCTATTTTAATGACAAAATGGATTTTCTTGTCATATTTCTCAATTATGCTCTGAGGAATCCTTTCCCTAGCTCTCATCTTAGATTGGAATGTTTTAAAGTAATCAGTTATGTTATTATCGCTATTAGTTCCCATGTCAGTAAGAGAGTCATGCAATTTTTTTCCTACTGGTATATCATAACCAAAGTCTTTGGGTCCTATATCGGGGATCTCTTCTATGAAATATAACATCAAACATACCAAAAGGTTTCCAAAGTGGAAAGTACCCTTCTTGTCTCCCTTAATGTTTTTCAGGTTGTCAATAAGATCGTCTTTTAACCATTCACACATATCTATCTTAGCATTGTTGTTTATCATTTCATAAGCACTGTAAATACAAAGACTAGAAACAAAATTGAGTCTGTTAGCATGTGTGGCTTTGTATCCAAGAACCATACTTACATATCTCACATTGATGTCCTTAATCTCATTTAATCTAAGTGGTCTATTGTCAGATGTTTCTTTGGTTAGGCTCATCACCATTTTGTTGGGAATCTTCTTTGTCTTATCAGGTCTACTACCAGTTGAGGGTAAACCAGTAACTACCCTAATTGCTTGTCAGGTTATCTTACAAAGAGAATCCAACCATAAGAATTCTCCATTTCCTCTACTCAATACAATCCTTACCACTTGCTCTGAAAATTGAGGGATATTCAGTATCTCCACAAAACTTAAAGTTTCCACAATCTTGTGTTCGGGTTTAACATTTCATGTTCATCACAAATGACCTTATTAAACATTTTCATTAACTCCTCAGATCCTAGCTCTTCTATATTGCAATGTATGTAAATCCTAGGGTCTTCTGCAAATGCCACTCCCTTAGGTATTTTTGAAAAAGCTCCTACAGAGTCATCTTGCTTCGCAATCCTAGGAAATATTTTGAATAATGGCCTAGGGCGTTTCATATTCTCCACAATGGTAGGGTTTGGAATAAATTCAGGAACAAAAGATGAACCAACCATTTATGAAAAATACCTCTTATCCAAATGCTTGAAAAAGACTTCTCAGATTCACCTTGAATGCCTTTTCTCTATTTCGCACTCACAAAAATTTTGAATGCTCGGTGAGTTTGAAATGAGGGTTTCCCAGTGCTTTATAATCAAAAGGTTCTTTAAAACATCATTAAGTGCTCGCTGGTTAAGTGAAAACTTAACACACCTACCGATAAAGAAGAAATGTATATTCTCACCATTAATTGAGGGTAGAATACATGTTTTTCAATTTGCTACCATACCCCTAAGAGATTATTCCTCAGTTACATGAATAATCTCATGTCAGTGGAGTGTTACTCTATTCTATTGATACAGAGATCGTTTCATCAACTTTTTGATCTCTTTTCTTTATCCACTATTTAGAAAATTCTTGCCTTACTTCTACCTTTTCTTTTCCCTTCAAGCTAGATCTCATATTGTTTGTTGATGCATTCTTGCTTTGATAGAATTTTGTAATATGTCCAATCTTGTTACAAGCATAACAAGTTACATTATTCCTTTGAATAGCCTTTCCATAACCTTGACTATTTTGTGATCTACATTGATTAGATAAATGTCCAAATCTTCTAAAAACATGCATATATATTGTCAATGAAAATGTTAGCATACATAAATATCCTTGACTGGTTTGTGATCTCTTGCAACCATGAACCACACATGTATGCATATATATTCAATAAAAGTGTTAGCTTGAGGTTAAGAACATGAATCAGAAGAAAAACTAAACTTATATAAGAATAGATGTAAAATCAACATTTACAGGTATACACATTAAGCATAATACTTGTTTATAACATTACAACATGGTAAATCAACCATCCAAGAAAGCCACTTAAAAAGTCAAGCAAGGTCAAACCGGGTTTTAAAATCTGATTAGGGCAGGGGTACTACATAAAGACACAAGAATATATAGGTATGTCAATAAATTAATTAAGGTCAATACTGGTACCCTCCCCATCAATCTTGTTTGTATGAGAATCTAAATTGACATCACTAGAAGAACACTTAGTAACAAGAGTTCTTATTTTTCATGGTTTTACCCTAGAGCCTTAAGAAGTAGAGGGTTTAGGATCCCAAAAGGTCTTTATCCCCACATCACCACTATCTTTCTTATCTTGGGATGTATAATATGGTGATGTTTCTTGACCAACTTTAAATAGTTCTCTAAATTTTTCTTCCTCGATGGTTCACTAGGTTCTTTAAAAAAAAAATACAAGCTCATAATCAATGCATGATTTATCAAAACCCCATTCCGATTCAGTTGAATCTGTAGAATAATGTCTTTCCTTATGTTGGTCATTGGTGGAATTAGGATAAGTAATTTTTATGGTTGCTTGAGAATCAAAACCATGTAACCTCAACGGTGAAAAACCAAGTTCTTCTTTTCATTATTTCTTTGGTACTAACTTAGGTTGTATAGATTCCACAATACCTTTCTTTTGTAGGACAAGAGGACCTTTTCCATTATATCCCATCTTTTGTATAAACTTGAAGGCATTTTCCATAGTTTTCAACACATATTATGATGTCGTCTTGATTAGGTTATTTCTATCGTTCCTTGTAGGCACCTTGTTTATATCTTCTTCCTCCATTTCGGCCCATCTTTTGAAAGTGATGGAATACCATTTTATAATGATCGTTGAGATATTCTTTGAAGAATGTGGTTTACCATAAGTCTTGGGAGGTTCCATTAATTTCCTTAGATACATGGCTGATTTAGGTTGTATTCTCCCAAGCCTCTATCTTTCAAATTCCCTTTGAGTTCCACTTGCTTTTAAGTGAAAGCCTCTAATGATTTTGGATAAATATGTACTAAATATGAACTAGATTCTTGATTTATTAGGACTATTTCTTTCAGTCTTGGTCAAAGATTATTTCAATACATGTATGGATTTTGATCACCTTTAACTATGACTTTGGTTCCATTGTGTGGGAACTTGATACATTGATGGTAATTTGAAGGTACAACTTTCATTTCATGTACCCAAGGTTACCCCAAAAATATGTTTTATGTCAAATCAAGATCAAGAAATTGGCAAACCTGTTATTATTTACTAAGTTGTCATTAGTTTTATGTCCAAAGTCATCCTATATACTCTAGTCGGTTAATACTACCGAAATATTTAGTTGGTAACTACTAAGGCTGTCAGTTATAGAAGAAAGGCTAGTCACCGAGATGAGTTATACCGAGATGCCTACTGAGTAAAGTTCCTATGTCTACCGAGCAGCAAAGAATGTATACCGAGTTAATCTAAATTGAGTGGAAACATGTTACCAGATTCAATGAACCTGGACACATGTGTAAACATGTTACAAGAATTGAGGAACATGGAATAATTATTACATAGGAAATTGCATTCAAAGATTTTGTATGATTTTGAGGAAGTTTATCCAATGAAATAATTTCTATGTTTATTCATTTGATAAAACATGTTTGTATGATCGATGTATGAACAAGATCACTGTCTCAGAGATCTATATATGCAGAGTGATTTGAGTATATAACATTGAGAGGGAAGATTGATGATTTAAAAATGAAAATCATAAGAGAAGAGTGACAGAGATATTCAAAGGTCATCGAGAAGGTTTTTTAGAAAATAGTTTTAGGGATAGAGTATATAGAAGAGGTCGCCGAGTTGATTTATCAATTACCAAGGTATGCTACGAGCAAGATAATTTCATATTGAGCACATAGAGTCTACTATAACATTTCAGATATAAAGTTGTAGATATTTTGTAAAGATTTTTGATTGAATCATTTGAGTTGTGATAGAAACCTTTAACAGGGTAAAAGACTCTAACAAAGTCTATAAATTGTAAAGCCTTTAACCAGGTACAACATTTTCTAAAAGTGTTTGTAAAATCCTTTAGCAAGGTAGATATAAAGATCTTGATACTCCTAACAAGGTAAGCTATCAGAAATAGCTAAACATGTACCTCTAACTGAGCAACCTTTATTATTGCAGTAGTGAAGTTGTGGGTGCCATCACCATCGCAATTTTTCTCTCTAACAAAGAGTTTCTGCATAACCAAAATATTTGTGTTGTGGAGTGAAATGTTTATGGATGTTATTTCTATGATTATGTTTTAGCTTTATAGATTATGAGATCAGCTATACACAGTTTATGTTTATCAGTAAGATTTTTTTTGAAGAAAAGTTTTGAAGTACTGATTCACCCCTCCCCTCTCAGTACATTAGCTTTCCTAGTTGGACCTAACAAAACCATGTTCTTTGTTACTAGCCCAATTCTAAGAGGTAAAGTGACTACCCCTTTTTAGGAGCATTTTTCATCATTATATGCTTTTACAATGATCTTTTACTAGAATCCACAATATTTTTAGATAATCCCAATGCTAAGATAGCTTTCAAAGTGAAAATATTTAGACCTACTCCTCCATCTATCAAGACACATTTTCGGTGGTATTTATGCAAGAAAGCTTCGATGTGAAGTGGCGCATTGTATGGTTGTTGTGGAGATTCGTCATCTTTTTTGGTGAATGTAAGGTGATAAGGGATGGAAAGGTATCCCACCATGTCTTGAAACTGGTCAATGTTTAGATCAGTACGAATAGATTTATGTTTCAAGATTTTTCCCAAAATAGCTTTTTGTGAGGATGAAATGTGCTAAATTTGAAGCATTAAAATAAGAGTGGGTGTCTTTCGCAACTGATCTACAAGGCGATATTGGTTATTTAATGATGAATTAATTTTCAATGTAGCACCTTGTAAAGTAAATTTACCCCTTCAAGTAGAAACATTGAATTTAGGGGTTTTGCCTTTTATGGTTATGGTAGACACATGGTTGTTAAATTTGATAATATGGTTGATAGGTAATCATAGGCTACATTAGTGTAACTAGAATTACTATTTATCTTAGGAGCCTTTCCCTTATCATGTTTTGGAAATGGTTCCATGCACATTGTATGCTATTCATTGGAATTATTATCATCAACTTCTACTGCACCATTGTCAATAAGATATTTATTTAGATATATAATACTTGAAATCATAATACTTGAATGATATATTTCCTGACCAAGATATTGAATGATGTCACTTCAAGTGTGGGGGCATGGGTTTCAACTTGCACATGCCATGTAAATATATGACCATTAAATATGATTGGGTTGAGTGTGATGAGCCATAGAAAATATCAAATATGATGAATTGTGGTAACAATAGAAGATTGCTTGCCAATTGCTTGCCAAATACATGGATGAACTAGAATGAAAGTTGAGGTTAATTTAATATTAAAACAATTCATTACATGATTCCAATTCAATAAACATTTTTCTAATTTATGATGAGGTATGGAGGAATTAGGTTTTGGATGACTTATTGTAGGTGAAAACAAAGCATATAAATATATGTAAATGCACATAAAAGAGGTGGTTGATACTATCAAGAATAGAAGGTGTGGGAGGTTATATAATAGAATAGAGTAGGGAATGTTTAAATATTGAACCATCAAGTAGTATAATAAAGAAGGACTTGGTTTATTGAGGAAAAAAATTGTGTATGAAGAGTCTATAAATGACAAAGCATATTACAAAGCTTCACACTAGAACCTTCTTGTTTAGTGTTCAATCAAAGGTGTATGTTAGTAGTCATTAGGAATGTACCCTTGTTATATAAATTTGGGTTGGTGCCCTATTTCAATGTAATAAAAGTATTGATGTTCTTTTTGGATAGGTTTCCTAAATTTCATATTATTATAAAGGGGATTGATGTCTCTAGAACATTGATGTCTTTAGATAAATTGTAATAATTCGATTCATTTGTGAGGCTATATTTGGATAGTATTTCCAATTAGAATTTCTCACTATTTTTTTCCCACCTTAGGTTTTCTATTTATATTTCTGTTTTATATATTTTGGTGTAACTTTTTGTTAGGAATTGCATGCAGAATATATCAATTAGATGCAAACAAAGATTAAATGAAGGAATGAAAAACATATAAATAATAACAGAGAGGAGAAAATTTCAATGTGGTTCACCCAAACTCGAGCTACATCCACCAAATAGAGATTCCATTGTTATTATCTAGTAAATCAAACTGATTACAACCAACAATCCCTTGCAACTCAATATCGATGCAAAATACAACAAAATTCTCTACAAAAAATCCTGCAAGGGGCGCTACCCCCAAACCCCTGTAAAAAATATAGGGGGAAACCACACTGATAGAAGTATGGAAAATTTAGCCTCCAAGTCTGAATAGGCTCCATATAACAACAATTTTTTGATTTATTTTACTTTATGCATTCATTCTAGTCAAGTGTTGGTTAGGAAAGTAGAAATTGTTTGTAAATTTGTATGATGCATGATTGACACCCCCCCCACCCTTAGTGTATTGGTGTGTTCAACACCTTGGCTACACTACAAGTGTGTTTCCTTTCCCTTCATGAGGTTTGACTCTAGTTCCCAAAGGGATAGAAATTTATTTGATTGGTGAAGGGTCCAAGAAATTTTCAATCAAGATTCTCTCAAACTCTTATGATTTATAGATAGTTTTGAGTCTTAGATGTTATCTTTCTTGAACATGTGTATATAAAACTAAGTAGATTCAATTACTGGGAAGCAATAATATCTTAGGGTGTATATGTAATGTTTCTCTTTTTTTTAGAGTTTTAATAGGTTTGTTTGCAACCAATGCTAACATGACTTTACCATTTAGAGATGATGTTGATAAATATTATGATAACTTATAATTTCTCCTTATCTTAGCATATGCTAGAGAGGATGTTGATTTTACCCACAGACAAGAGTTGATCTAGCCATATGACTATTAGATAATCAATGAAAGACTTTATTCTTTGATGAGAATCCTTGGTATTGGGTTTTGGTACATTACATTTAGGGTTTATTTGAAAGACAATTAAATTGGCAGCATTGTTGGGGAATATCTAAAGTTTGTGTTAATCATTATATTATAAAATAATAAGATTCTATTAATAAGATAATCCAAAACTAGTATAATACCTTGAATATCAATGTGCTTCAATAATTTTATTTTTCAAAGAGGTTATAAATATGTTGTTGGAAATTGAATTTATGATATTTCTATAAGGCTTACCAAAGTGAATCAAATAGGCAATCAAAGTGGTCTAAAAATTGGTGATAATGGTAGAATGTTTAAGTAGTAGTGAGTCTTGGTATGAGAGTTATCATTCTAATTATTTCCCCTCATATGTACCTTCTTAAGGTTAGATACGATGTTAAAAAGTATAATCCTAGTTACCATAGACATTCCTCTTCCAACTAGCCTTAGATATTATGTGGATCATTCACAAAGATTACATGTATCCAATAGAAAATACAATGAAATCATAATAAAACAAGATGAATTTATAAGAAAGAAAAACTAATTTGTGAAATAAAAATACTCAATTCTAGATAACAATTCAAATCCTAACTTGCAATTAGAAAGTTCAAAAGATTAGGCTTCACAATTTTCCCATTGTTGATGTATATGAGAAGTTATCTTTATGATGCCTAACTTATGATTTTGAATATATGGAAAAAATATATACTCATATCAAAGTACTCAAGCATACATTACAATCCAAAGCCTATCTTACAACTACAAAATTTAAAAATATTAGGCTTCATAATATTCGCATGTTGTTGATGCATATGAGAAGTTATGTTTATGGTTTTGAATATAAGGAGAAACTGATTTGATATTCAAATCAAAATAGTAGAGTATAGATTACAATTCAAACCTTATCTTGCAACTATAAAATTCAAAAAGATAAGAATTAACTATATTCCCATTGTTGATGTATATGAGAAGTTATATTACTTGGAGTATATATTATTTATCCATGCTTAAGTCCAACTTATGAATTCAATATTTTAGGAATCATTATTTAATGTTTTGCATTTATCGTTTACCTTGCATTTTGTAGCTAGGTAGTTCATGATAGTTGTCTCTACCTACCCTTGAATTTGGTTGAGACACATGTCCCTTTCATGTGATCTCCTACCTACCACCTTTGCCTTTATAAGAAAGGATATTCTACATTATTACTCATATGAATATATCATTTAATTCTCTGGTAAAATATATCATTTCTCTCTTTTTGTGAAAGTTATTTGCAAGTTGTGATCTTGGCTTGGGATTTTCCTCTAACAAGATTTATGATGTCCATGAATTATGGTTTTCCATATATAAAAAATGATGTCTACATTCAAATTGCTACTTTTGATGCTAAAAATTCTTCATTAGAGGAAGCACGTGTAGGTTTTCTTCTAATTTTATGAATGAATTTTAGTTTGAATATAAAGATATGTGCATGACTTTGTTTACTATTTATCTTAATGGGAGATTAAAGATTAGTTGAAAGCTTTTTTAGACTATCATTTATCTTCTTAGGAAATTCTTGTAATTTAATTTGTTAAGTGGTACACATATGTCAGTGTTCATTCTCTTATTTTACAAGAGGTAGGAAACATTAGAAGGTATGAGGGAGAGGTAGTTCCTTATTATAATAGGAGGAACAATATTATCTTGAATTCTGAATGAATATATTAATGATGGTTCCACATGCATTGACTAATTATGTGAAGCACTTTAGATTGGTATAAGTTTGTTTCCAAGTGAGTTTCCCTTCAAATATAATGCCTACACAATATTATCTAGCACTATTATTGATTTAATTCCACCTAAATAAAATTATTTTTCTAAATTTATTGTGAAGATTCATTAATATACTTTGGTATTTTGATTTAATTTCATTAACATACTTGGCTTGTTTTTTTACCAATATTTTTTCTATAGTTTATCAAATAATAGAATGAAAGGAACAAATTATGTTTAATATTATAGATACTCAATGACTCTATAGTAAAAAATAATGTGTCTTACCATATTTTAATCTTAGGTTATAATCCAATTAGTATAAATCCAAATTTATCTAGGTAGAGTTTATGAGTTAAAATATCTACCAATAATGGTATGATTGTGCTAGGACAAGTTTTGAGAATTTTACCTATTCTTTGAAACAATATGTACAATCACTTGGTAGCACATAGATTTTTTTTATAAATTTGTGAAATTTTCTCATGCTTACAAGAAAGATACTATTTTAATTTCACATCCTCTATGAAAAACTTCATATCTTGTATTTTTTTCATACATGTTCCTTTTATGTACAGGAAAGAAATCGCATTATACAAAACTACTTAGTAATATTACTAAATGAAGCCAATTGACATGCTATCTTGATATGTTTTAACCTTAGATTACCTACTCTTATATTAGGTAAAGATATATATGCTATTAGTAATTGTAAAATATAAAATCTACAAATGAGCTTTCACAACTTGATTTTCTTTCCATCATTACTGCAACAATGTGTCAGTTTGTTTAAGCCCATTTATGTGGATGATTATATACAAACACAAATGATAATTATGCATGAATTAGATATTTTTTAAGTAAAAATGAAACTTTTTTTAATGTATACTATAAAGAAAATCTTGTCAAAAACTAGTTCTATAGATTTGTTGATGCATGCTACAATTTTTGTAGCTATAATGTTTTTTTTAAATTTCGGTAAGTGATGGCCTATTTTTTATTTTACCATTTTGGTGTTTCTAGTATGCTCCTATGCTTTGGTCTAACCTTGATGTATTATTGGTCTCAATTCAAATCTAAGTGGTTGTGTTCTATGCCTAGGGTTTTAAATTATGGGTCATGGGCATTATTTTGTGCGATTAGGTATCCTCATGTACATGGCCTTGGTTTTGTTGTATCCTTAGGCTTTACATTGTCTAATTTGATGTTTTATGCACCTTCTTATGACAAAAGTTGATATTTTACTCTTCGAGTTGAAGTCCTACAACCTACATGGTGGTATTTATCCTAGGCCAAGTTCATTAAATTCGTCACTATCATAATTCAAATCAAACTTATGTGCAATAATTATTAGTGCGATCCCATTCATACAGTCCTTATCCACCTTTTCTAGTTCAATGTTGACTACCATTAGTTGGTCACCAATTAAATTAAGGTACATACATAAAGTCCTAAAATTAATCACCATTTCCTTGGTTAGCAACTGTAAAGTGGAAAAATTGAACCTTGGTGACTCGCCACCTAGGAGAGAGAAAGGAAGTCACTAGGATTATATTTCACTTGGGAGAACTTTACATTCAAAAGAGGGGCTTGAATTCACTAGATCCAAATCCAAGAGAGACAAGAATTTGAATTCCAAGTTGATTGCAAGGGTTGAAGTTTGATTTACCCTCTTTTGTAAATTAGAAAGTTGACTTGTTGACTATGTGGAAAAGGGAGAGAAAATGAGTGCAATAAGAAGCTACCGATTAGGGATTGTGTTGTAACTTCGGATATGAGATACTTAGTCTGATATGGATCTGCCTTGTAAATTTTGAGAAAATTTGTCAAGATCATGGCGAAAGTGTACATGATCCTTTGAAAAATCGTCGAAATAAAAAAGGGTTTTTTCGCCTGTAAATGGAGTCCAAATCTAAAAATACAACTGCGCACCTATAACCTACACACAAAAAGAAGGGGAGAAGGGTTGTGGATAGGGTTTTTCCTTAGTCAAACCCCAATTGAGGAATCAACCTTGAAGGAAAGTAATTGCAAACGCTGAAATGTAAATAATGGAAATGTATACCCTGTACTTTTGTAATTTATTGATGGTGATTGATTTACTTTGTGAATGTAATCACAAGTGTCACATGAAATGGAATGTAACATGAAAAAATACATGCTTGCAAATAAATGTTGTAATGTTTCTCCAATGGTTGAAGGAAGAGGATACATGAAGAAGAGAACTTGATGGATTCTTGAAGACTTGTTTGCTTGATGAAAACCTTTTACTTGATTTTTTCTTATTATCCTCATGTTGAATGAGAGTACTATATCCCATTTTATACTTTCCTAGGAGAATTAATTTCATCTCACTGAAGGTTGACATCAAAGGATTTAAGTCCTCAAGAAGAAAATTAGGTCCAAGGGTAAGATGGACCCATTTTTGGGCCAACCAAAGAGAGAGGACAAGGGCGTGGTGCCCCTATACTAAGGAGGACTAGGGTGCCACTCCATGGTCCTAAGGAGGACCATGGTGCCAAGGGTCAGATGGACCCATTTTGGGGCTACACAAAGAGGGAGGACAAGGGCATGGCACCCCTATGATAAGGAGGACTAGGGTGCCACTCCATGGTCCTAAGGAGGACCATGGTGCCATGCCATGGTCATAAGGAGGACCAGGGAGCCACACCATGGTCCTGCCCATTTCTGGGGCCCAAAACAAGGTCTAAACAAGTTGGAAAGTGTGGAAATGAGGCCCAATTACATGGTGGAGGCATAGCTGGGCCCTAATAAAGCATAGGAGATGATATCACCAAGGTAAAGGGCCTAAAAAATGGTCAAAATGGCAAGGGATGCAATTTTATGACACTAGATTTAGCCCCCACTTTAGTGGGAGTATGTCTTACACCAATAATATCGGTTAATTAGAAGAAAGATGAATATGAGAGATGTCGAGAAAGATCAGAAGGAGTATAAGATGTCACCGATATCGAGGAACCAAGCCCCTAATATTGGGATCTTAACTCATTCAAACATATGCAGGTGCACATAAAAAGGCATGTAACAAAAGCTAATATGTTAAGACCTCAAGTCAACTAGCCGAAGAGACCTTGATATAAAAAATTTCTCAATCAACTAATATCATTCTTGAAACATAAAATTCCATCTCATGAACACATATAATCACATAAATAAAGAAAATTTTCCATCCTCCATGAACCATCAATAGTAAAACTATGGGTTCCTGAGAGGAAGGAGAGAGAGGATATGAATACATAGTTTGGTGATCCATGAGAAGAAAGGCCAAGGAGAGAGAAACCATGGAAATCTCACCCATAGAACTAGGTGATCCATGGAAAGAGGGACATGAAAATATATCCCCCAGAGTTTGTTTGGGTGATCCATGTGGAAAAATAGACATGGAAATCTAGCCCTTAGAGTCTGTCTAGGTGATCCATCCAATGTAGGAGAGTGAGAACATCGTTAGTTCCACCCAACCTCATGCATGTGTGTGCAAGTGAGGTTTGAAGTGTGTCATAGGAGTTTATGCCCAAGTACGCTAGAACCTATATAAGATGTATAGTATAAGTGTCAAGAAAGGCATTACAACTCACTCTAAGAGCCTATTATCTCATTCTGAGAATAATCACCTTGCATAGGAGAAAAGTGACATCATCTCTCTCTAAGAGTTTGTGCTCTAGTTTTAAGAATGAACCACTTTACAAGCAAAAGTGATGGCATCTTGCTCTAAGAGTCTGTGCTTTGGTTCCAAGAATGTCCCACCATACAATGCACAAGAGAATTATAGTACAAAGGGGCAGTGTGGGTGCCCCCCCTTAAGATGTCAAGATAGGTTGATGTTGATAACTTTAGGAAAGTAGAAAAAGGATACCAACATTCATCACAAAGAATATATTCCCTATGCAAAAAAGCCATAAATCCAAGCAAGAAAGGAAATACTCTTTAAGAAAGGATAAGATAGTTTAAAAGAGATATCTTGTTGTTAGTGTAAAGGAGTCATTGGAGGAGAAGAGATCATTGTTCAAAATACATCTTCCTCCAAGAGGAGTTGTCTTAGATAAATATAATATCTTCTAGAACAAAGAAAAGGAGAGAACAAGAATTCAATCCTTTGTCCTATTTCTAGGTGAAAGAGTCTTGATGAAGGATGACTCACTTTTATCCCCAATGGGGATGGGTGATTTTATTATAGATGTACATTACCAAATATGAAAGAGGTTGTAATCAAGGACTTAAACCTCTTGAATAAGAGAGAATCATTGAGAAATCAACCAATAATTTTGCATAAGGAATGACATCATGTAATAAAGCTCACACCATCCACACAATAGGGAAAGTGGATCCTTAGAGAAAGAGAGAGGGAGAGAGATCATTTCGCCCCAAGTGTATGACAATGAGAAGAATTACACAACTTATAAAGAGATATTACTCATATAAGAGGTACCATTTCAAGTAAGGAATACATCCTAACCAAGGAATAGACATGCGCTCTCATAAAGGGTAAATCCATTCAAGAAAGGACATCAAGTTATGAATAACACAATAAAAGGGGTAAT
The DNA here is from genome assembly GCF_030272615.1 of Cryptomeria japonica. Lineage (NCBI taxonomy): Eukaryota > Viridiplantae > Streptophyta > Pinopsida > Cupressales > Cupressaceae > Cryptomeria > Cryptomeria japonica. Next base: position 73,932,491 of record NC_081415.1, on the reverse strand, counting down.
TTTAAAATAGAGAGAAATAAGAAGAATAAGGTTCACAAAATTTCTCTAAGCAGAGATTGTTCATAATAGACATACTATTTCAAGAAAGGAAAAGATCCTAAGTAGGAAAAAAACATGCGCTCACATGAAGGAGAACTTCATGCAAGAAAGCACATAAATTTTATGAATAATGTACTCCATGAAGAAAACAATGAAACCTTAGAAAGAGGAAAAGGAATATTCTTGCCCCCCAAGCATAGAGGAAAAAAAAATAGACTATTATGTTGCTCACTAAGTATGATTGCACTTGAAATTGTACCACCATGAATGACAAGGAACTCTGATAGGTAGGCTAATGATGTCACATAGTGAGGAGAAACATAAGAGGAACTTGAATGTTATTTTAAATGATCATGATGAATATGCCATCCATTGTCAAATGTTATTTTTAACATGACTCAATTAATGTAATGTTGTTATTTTGTTTTCAAAGCTTGACACTTATTAGTAGAATGGCCATGGGTTTGATTATATTTACAAAAAGAAGAATTTTGAGAATGTTGTTTATGTTTTCTTCATCATTTAGGAAAAAGAGGAGATATTAATTTGGAATTTAGAAGATTGTCAACACATTTTCTTGTTGTAACTCAAAATTAGAATGAAAAGGTGTGGGTTTACAAGACAATGGAGAATAAGATGTTGACAAAAGAAAGTGTGATTTCTTGCGACTTTCAAGACTTTGTTGCACACATCTTAGAACTCATCCATTGTATTTGCTCCTATCAAGACATGTGTTAGGAGAAGTGGAAATTGGTTTCGAATCTTGGATTAAAGACACAAAAGGCTTCACAAACACTTCAATATTAGAGTGACCGATCATGTATCCATTGGACGAGGGTGTAAAGTCTCTTGTACCCCAATTCTTTTTTTTAGATGAATCATTGATATGAGATGGTGTTACTGAAGAAATCATAGTAATAAAGGGGGGAATATATCTCACTTCATCGTAAGTGTAATTAGAAGGACTAGAATTGACCTTTATGAAGTAAAGTTCATTGCTATATATGAATTTGATTCTATGATGAAGGGTAGAAGGGACTGCTTTCATAACATGAATCCACGGTCTACCTAGAAGAAGGTTATAATTAAGATGGTTGGCATGACATGAATAGGAGTAGGCAAAGTCATGGACCCTACTTTAATAGGTAATATGACTATACCAAGAGACTCTCTAGCAACATTATTCAAGCCACAAACATAAAGAAGATCAACTTGAATAGAAGAATAATCCAACTTTATCTTATCTAATAAGTCAACACAACAAATGTTAAGAGTTGAACCATTATCAGTTAAAGTACCTCTTATCTTATGTTCATAAATGAAAGAAGTAATCATAAGGGGATCATCTCTATTTATAACTTCTATAGAAGGAAATTCATCTTGTGAGAATGTGATATCATTTGATTTAGAAGAATGATGAGGAACCACTTTATCAAAGGCTTCTTGTATCAACATATGGTATGAAGGGAAAGTTTGAATCAAGCCCCAAAGGGGATATTTGATAAGATACCATGAAGATTATCAACAAGATTATTATCAATATCATTCTTAGGGTGAGAAGGGGAAGAAAGAGAAGTGAGAATAATATTGGGATCTTTCTTTCTGACACAAGCATTGAATGTTTGATGTATTTTGGACCCATAATTTTGTTCTAGTTGTCTCTCAATAATATCTCTTTCACATATGTATTTTGCAACTTGTAGGATATCAGGAGGTTTTTTAGGTCTAAGATTCTCATAACTAGAAGCATGAATGGTATTGACTTGAGTAGGTTCTTTTTTCTCTAAGGATACATCTTGAGAAAGAACAGAATTAAAAAATTCTAATAATTTTATCTTCTTGTTCTAATACATCTTTGTGATTAGGAAAGGGACTATCATATGCAATGAATGCTTCATCCCTAGAGGGAAGTTCCTAAAAAGAAGGTGTGGTATCACTAGGATAAGTAGCCATAATATCATCCTCTTGCACTAAATAATTCTTATGAGGGAGGTACTTTTAGGAGAAGAAGGAATACAATTCTCCAAATATTCATCTTTAGGAGGGAGATCTTTGTAAAAAGAGTCCATATTCCCTTTTTGCACCAATGTGCCCTCCTCATCAATTTGGGAGAGGGTAAATCATATCTATGAATGGACGGGAGAACTAAATTATCATCATATGCATGGAAGGGAACATCATGAGTGTCTTTAATGTAACTTTAAATTGAACTAGCAAAATAAGATAAGAACTCCATAAGCACTTATGATCAAACAAGAAACTCATATGTCTTTTAACCATAGTAATGTTTACCCCATGCTTGCATAGAAAATTTAATAAAGGGAAAAAATGGAATTTGAATTGCAAATTTGAAATTTGATTTTTGAAATTTGAATTTTGAATTATGGGAACACATCTTACAAAAATTGAATAATGCAAAATTTAATAAAATAATGATTAAACAATTTGAACATTATTGGAGGGAGAAAATAATACAATTTCCAAAAATAATTTTATAATAAATAAAAGAAAATTGGAATTTTAAAATTAGGGCCAAGGGGATACCACTTAATTTTAAAATTAACAAAAACAAGAATTTTAAAATCAGGGCAGAATATAATTAACCTTGTAATATAAAAAAATTTCTTGAAATTTAAAATTTTGAATTTTGGAGGTATTTTCGAGTTTAGAGGGATTAAAAATTGACAAAATTGACAAAATCAGCCAATCTTCTAGATTTAGGTTATTAAATACAGTCATAACAGTCTCCCAAAATTCAAGGAAAAAAGTCGAGAACCATGGCGAAAATGCACATAGTCTAACAAAATTTTTTCAAAATTTTCAAGGATGATAGTTATTATGATATTATCATGGAATCCAAAAAAAAAATTGATTTGGAGATGTCTAGATCAGTCAAATTTGTAGTCAAAGATCCAAAATAAAAGGATCTTAAAAAATAGGGTTTTATGATTTAACCACCAAATTTTCAGAATAAAGAGATAGATTTGAATTGCAATTTTGAAATGAGAATCATATCTGAAACAAACAATTAAAAAGTTGAACTTCACAAGCTTAATTTGCTCAAAACGAAAAATTAGGGGTTTTATCTAATTAACCTCTAAAATTTGCAAATAGATCAACCTTGGAAATGAAAATTTGAAATCAAAATTGCATTTAATCAGATCTAATAATGAGAAATCAAAATTAATGTGCAATACATTGGGTTCACCAAAATGTAAAGTGGAAAAATTGAACCCTAGTGATTCCCCACCGAGGATGGAGAAACAAATTCACTAGGATGATTTTTCACTTGGGAGAACAATACATTCAAAAAAGGGGCTTCAATCCACTAGATCCAAATACAAGAGAGACAAGGAAGTGAATTCCAAGTGGATTGCAAGGGTTGAAGTGTGATTTACCCTCTTTTGTATATTGGAAATTTGACTTATTGACTATGTAGAAAAGATAGAAAATGAGTGAAACGAGGAGCTACCAGTTCCGTATCACGCTATAACTTCTGATCTTAGCTAATTAGACTGACATGAATGCTTCAAAATGAATGTTGTAATTTTTCTCCAATGGATGAATGAAGAAGACACATAAAGAAGAGAACTTGATGGATTCTTGAAGACTTGAATGCTTGATGAAAATCTTTTATTTGAATTTTTCTCATTATCCTTATGCCAAATAAGAGGACTAGATATCCTTTTATACTTGCCTAGGAGAATTAATTTAATCTCATTGAAGGCCGACATCGAAGGATTTAAGTCCCCGAGAAGAAAATTAGGTCCAAGGGTCAGATGGACCCATTTTGGCGCCACACAAAGAGGGAGGACAAGGGAATGGTGCCCCCATCCTAAGGACGACCATGGTGCCATGCCATGGTCCTAAGGAGGACCAAGGCGCCATACCATGGTCTTGCCCATTTTTGGGGCCCAAAACAAGGTCTAAACGAGTTGCGAAGTGTGGAAATGGTGCCCAATTCCATCATGGAGGCATAGGTGGGTCCTGATCAAGTGTAGGAGATGATATCACCAAGGTAAAGGGCCTTAAACATGGTTAAAATTGCAAGGGTTGCAATTTTATGACACTACAACAACCTCCACCATTCACTTCCTATTTATATCCACATTATCCCATGGTTATGTCCTTGACCACTATTTCTACTTTCATTATCTCATATCTTAGCCCCTAATTTCTTATGCCCAACTCTTCAAGTTCTTATCTTTTCACTATCCATTGTTGTTATATATCACACTTTCATTAGTAGTGCACAATATATAATTTGGTAGTGGACATCTCCTATTCAGTCATTCTGCATCTTTCTATTTCATGCACACAAGTGGCCTCATATCTGAAAATGTTGGATTGTATTTAGCGATATTCACAAATTGTTTATGCTTCATATCTCTGGTGACACATGATGTATCCTTGGGTGTCTTATGTCTAAGTATTGAGATCAAATAGGTTAAAATTATTCTGTCCTTCAAGTGCATGATTTTTATAGATGTCCAAAATAGATATAAATGGAAGTCTCCACTAGCTAAGCATCACTTTTGATGGTGTGGTAAGCTCAATGCCTTTGCTATGGCCCAATGTACTCATGTAACATGTGCCATCTAATTTATAGTCTCCATAGTGGTATTCATGACTATTGAAAGCATATTTTCTACGTTTCTTTTATCCACATGGTTCTATATCCAACACTGATATCTAATCTTATATATTGACTTTCACAAAGATCACATTCCTCCATGTCTTTCCATTTTGTTATTATTGCAAGTGCATTGGTCCTAGGTGACTACCAAAATAATCAAAATGATTATGCATTAGTGACTATGGAGCTATAGATGACTCCATTGAAGTTGAATATATAGGTACATTTTGAAAATATTTCTACCAGAGTAGTTGCAATTACTTTTGAGAAAATGAGCAGTTTCAAAGCTACCATTCAACACAGGCTGGGAGGATATTGGCAAAGGTTGTAGGGTTTGTCTTTACACTTGCCAATTGCATCTAGTTGGATGTTCTAAATCCCTTTCAACAAATCAATTTTGTTAAAATCCTGCAATCAAGAGAACAATTATCCTTGAGGCATTATGTCAAATGGCCAAAGGCTACGAAGTCTAGATTTGCACCTGCCTGTTGCATTTGTTTGAAGGTTTTTAATTGTTTCTCATCAAAATCAGTATGTGCATATCCTCAATCGCAACATTCTATGAAGATGCATCTAGTCAAACAGTTCAGATGCTTTGTCTCTTCTTTCACATTTTGCATACATGTCGAGTAGACCATTTCCAACTATAAAATCTCATCATATTTTCCCTTCTATTTGTTAGAGTAATGTTAACTCCAACTAAGTATTCAAAATTTGTTCTATCACAATCTTCTCCATTACTTATCAAAAACTCAAGATTGCATGCTATGCATTATTTTCACAGCTTCTTCTCTTCACTATAATTTCAGCTCTTACAGTCATTATATTCATTTCCTTCATAATTTATTCCTTGAAAGTGGTGGTTAACTTTCTATAAATCACACATTCCGTAGATTGTAAATTAGACACAATGAATTAATAGAGTTTCATATTTAGCTGTTTTCTTTTTCTTTTTCATTTCTCTATAAGTTTGTATTCTTTTTCTGGCTAGATCTGTATTCTGCTATGTAGAAAATTTAACATGGTATCAGAGCCTAGGAGCTAGGAAAGAGAAGCTTAACACAAATTATTTGCACATAGATTTTTGAAGAATGGAAGCTGATGTAAACCTTTATTTCTAGAGCATGCTTCTTTCTTTCTTTTTTCATGCTCTTTCTGCATGGGCCTTTCCTTCATCTTCTCCTTTGTGAGACATCATTTCAGTGTACCTGTCATACCTCTTCTTTTTCATATTATGAAGGACTTTTTCTACTTAGTGTTAATTCTTTGCTTCATTTTGTTTCAAGTTTGATCAATTCAATATTGGCACGGTCTGTATTTTTGACTAGTAGCTTCTTCTTGCATGGTTGAGTAGTGTTGATGGGGTCACTCATGTAGATTCATGTGCCACTTTCATCTTCCAATGTTAGATGGTTTTTTTTTTTTTTGCCATCTGATCATTGTTCAAGTAGTGTCATTGAGGGCACTCATGCAGATTCTTGATCTTAATCAGCATCTTGGCTTTTGAGGAGGTTCTTCAGTCAACACCATGGCAACAATTACCATTCGATAGTTGTCCACACTTTTCTTGTATCTTAAATGATGTTCTTGTACACTTCATATACTTATAATTTTGAGGGGGGGTTTTGTTCCCACTAGGTTTTCCCTCTTCCCTCTTTCCTCATTCCTCTTTCTTTTCTTTTCCTTTTCTCCTTCATTGGAATTAAGGGGGGGTATTAGAGTAATGTTGACTCCAACTAAGCACTCAACAATTGTTTTATCACAGTCTTATCCATTACTTATGGAAAACTCAAGATTGCATGTTATGCATTATTTTCATAGCTTCTTCTCTTTACCGTAATTTCAACTCTTACGGTGATTATCTTCGTTTCCTCTGCAATTTCTTCCTTGAAAATGGTGGTTAACTTTGTATAAATCATGCATTCAAGAAATTGTAAATTAGACACAATGAATTAATAGAATTTCATTTTCAACTACTCTACTTTTCTTTTTCATTTCTCTGTAAGTTTGTCTTCTTTTTCCAGATAGATCTATATTCTTCTATACAAATAATTTAACACTATTATGCTTTGATGGATGTTCATACCATGTTCCAAACCTACCATTTTTGCACTACCTGAGAGTGTGCTAGAAGATAGCTTTTGATGACATCCGGTGTGGGCAAATAATTTGAATTTGGACGTTAATGGCATGAATGTTTCGATGGGAATGGTGAACATCCTTCAACAGAAATAGCAGATGGAAACCTCAATGGGTTGAGGCTCGACACCAACCACTCTAAGTGATCAACATTTAGAGTATCGATGGTTAAGCCTATTCTATTGCGATTCTTGGTATTCCATAGTAGATTCTAATATGAAGGCCATTGGTAAGGTAAAACATATTTTTAAATAGTGTCTTTTGGTCTTTCACAAGTGACTATTTATAATTGCCATTCAATTTTAAAAAAAACTATTGTCATAAAATAAAAAATATAAATATGTTTGTTATAAAATAATTTGAAGTTTTTTTTACAATTTAAACCATTATCATTTAAAAATAATTAAAGTATAAGATAAATTTTAGGTGATATACACTTTACTAGAAATCTTATAAGAAAATCAACCTTATAATAATGAAACTACATTAAATTATAATGAATAAGTAATAATAATTTATACATGAAATGACTCAAGGTACATCCATCTTTAAATACATTTTTTTATTAATCTTTTCAGAATAAAAACACCCCTAATAAATTAAAGCATGTTAACTACTAAAAGACATGAAAATCATCACCGATAATTCCATGCATAATGTGATGCAAGAACCACACTAATTCATTCCAATGGATGATGGAAGGTCGCCTTTTAGATATGGTTAGTACCTTGAGAACATATACTGGTATTTTTATTATTTATGGTTTTACGTCCTGATACTCTAAAACTAGAGAGAGAGAGAGAGAGAGAGAGAAGATGATTTAAAAATGTACAATAGCCAACTACCTTGATATAAGTGTTAAATGGATGATGGATAATAATAAATGCCTAAATAAAATATTTAATAATTAGCTATGACTCATATCTGCTAGAATGACACCTAAGATAACTAACATGACCCTATGAACAATATTAAATAACAAGTTACATAAAAGTAACTTTATGATAACTAACTTATCCTAACTAAGCCAAAGTAAGCTAACATGTATAAGAATTTAATTATAACTAAATGTCACACATTTCTAAGCTATTAAATGATAAGTTTCTAAGTTGGACTTAAGCATGAGTAAATAGTATTTACTCCAACATCCTCCCTTAAGTGCAACTTAGGGAAAAGAATTATCATGCAAATAATGCAACACTAATTTGAAGATGCAATATATGAGCCCTGACAACTAGGCCATGTGAGGTACCCATGCACAACTACTCATGTAAATAATATCTTGCAAATAGAGAAAAAGAGAAAACGTCATGCAACAAATTTCCTCCCCAAAAAGAGAATGCAAATCATGTACAATCAAGGAATGAAGAGATGTATTGACGTGTCAACACTAATATTCCATTATAATTACATCCACATGATGAAAATAAAATACAACCCCTCTAAAGAAGGGAAAGACAAAGACAACATTGCACCCTGCCATCAAGAAGTATACTAAAAACCATGAAATCATACTGGAAGCTAAATTAAACTATCATGATGACAAACAATATGTCTCCCCTTGTAAAGAAGTTAATGCAATGATGCATGCAGAAGAAAATCCATATCCATAATGGAATGGGAAGGAAGAAGTTTCACTAAGGAAAACACTAGGGAAGAGTCAAGATAGGGGAAAATATGCAACTAGATGATAATATACACAATCTAGAATATTATAGGAAAATATGAGAGTTTTGGGTCCCTTCAAAACCTATTGTATGGGGTTTTGGGTCCTCTTAAAACTTTTTTTTTACTTAATCAAAAACAAAGTTTCCCTAAAAGTAGGTCACCTTCAAGTTTTACTTGACCATTGGTGGAATGGCCCATGTGTTATGGCACGAGTTCCCCTATCTCCTTCCTCCTGTTTAGATCACTCACCTTCTCACAAGAACTACCAGGGTTGGAGTGTCTCTTCTTATGCTAACTATGTATCTCTCCTCACAAGCCTATTTGAAAGTGCTCCATCTCTCCACCTCTAATGAGTGCAACTTCTGGGTGACCGTTTGGTGGAGCCTCTAGCTAATTTTCATTCTAGCATTTTTTCTTCATTGGTTCTATCAATTTCTGTCAAATGTGATGGAAAAGATAAGGACACATATGGTAAGAAAATGGGTCCCTCCCATGGACACTCTAGACTATATCAATGTATGGTAAACAAAATACAAACACACTCCTACCATCTTTACTACTTTTTTTTGCTGTACTTAGTGGTTAGATTTTATATATTTTGCAATTAAATGTTGGCCTCGTTTGAACATTAAAAATATAATTTCTTATCCAAAACTCCTGTTTTTAGATGTGTAATATTAATTTTTTAACAGATAAAACAAACACTTATTCATAAAAATAATAATAATTAACTTTATACTAAAGATTTATATTAAACAAAATAAAAATAAAAATAATTAAACATTTTATTATTAATATTTTTATTTGAACCATGTCTTTACATTTAATGTATTAATAGTATTGATCCAGGTGGATATGCTCTCGTTCAAAATAGTTTCGTCAAAATGTTTGTTATGAGGTTTGAACTATGAACCTCTCATCTCCTATTCTCATGTATCACCAATAGACCAACCGACTTTCTTGGAATCTATTATTGGCGGTTTCTAATTAACTTCTACACTAAAGATAGTTCATTTTCCAAAAATATGGTTGAGCGGTTTTGAACCTCCGACCTTCCTTAGTCAGAGAACCAATGATTGCCACTATGCCATGCGATATTTTTGGAGGAAATGGTGGGCTATCTTTGTTTTATCATTGTAAAAGATCACCCATATAACTAAAAATTATCCTAACCACTATACTATGAGATTTATCCACGAGTTGATATAAACTAATTCGCTTTGTTAACACCAAAATCCGTAAAAGTCCATTTTTAATAAGGATTGTTATTGCCTATATTATTAAGCCATTGGGATATCATAGGATTTTGGGGTTTTATTTTTAAGAGATATAGTTTAAAAGTGGGAGATATGGGGATATTATCAAATATTATTGTTTTAACCCCATTTTAGCATGTAAAATTGTATAAAAGGGGGGGTGATTGTTGTAATGGAGGACACTGGAGATTGAAGAGTATTGATAGAAAATTGAAGATTAGAGAAGTGTGAGAGAATTTCTTCTAGAGAATTTGATAGTGAATTGTTTGACTCTGTGCATTGGGAGTTTGAATTCAAGCTTGTTGCACTTGGGAGAGGAATATTGTAATTCATTATCTTCTGAGGAGACGTGAAATTTGTAACAGGTTGAAGACCTTGTAATCTTTTTCTAGAGCATAATCAAGGATCAGTCACTCTTTTGGAGAGGGACCCGGAGATGTAGCCATATTGGCGAACTCCGTTATCAACTTGTGTTTTGTCTTCTCCCTTCTTTCTCTCTTCTATTCAATTTATCGTTATTTGATTATTACATTTATTTAAGCAGTTTGAATCTAATTTCAAGACCTTCATTTAATCATTGTATAAGTTAACATTACATGTGCAACAGTCATAGATCCTAATATCAAATCAAGTGGTATCAGAGCCAGGTTTGACTAGTGTTTGCAGATGTGGATGTTAACACGATCTAAGAGCCAATGAGGTGAAGGCACACTTGCAGAGTATAATCCTGAGATTGGTAAATGAAGGACCTTTCCACCAAAGATGTCTGAAATTGCAACTCAACAAGAATACCCCAAGCTCAGTGAAAGAGACTTTCAAAATGCTTTTTTTGAAATGAAGGCTATGGTAGAAGTGCTCTACAAAGAGAGGCAAGAACGGATGAAGCATGAAAAAGGAGATTCATCAAAGGACCATGAAGATCGAGAGGACAAAGGGAAGCGATCTAGAGGTGGTGATTCACCACCAAAAACTCCTCCATCTCCTTCTCCTCCTTCTTCCCCTTCTTCTTCTTCTACTTCTATTAATCCTTTCAAGAGCACATCTATGCCTGTAATTAAACTAGATGTAAAATTTGAATTACCTAAGTACTATGGGGAGTTAGATGCTGAAAATTTAGATGATTGGATCCAACAGGTAGAGGTGTATTGTAGGATACAAGGCCTAGTAGAAGATGCCTCTAGGATCCAGTTAGCCACTCTCCGGTTGGGAGGAACAGCTCTCACCTGGTGGGAGAGTAGGTCTAGGGCAGAAAGTGCTCACCATGGTAATGTCGGTATTACTTGGATGGAATTTGTTGCTGCTCTCAAGAAGCAGTTCTACCCTTTGGGTCATATGCAACAATTGACTATGAATTGGCAAACCTTTAGGCAAGCTAAGGGTCAATCTGTCCAAGCTTACACCCATGAGTTTAGAAAATGGGATATCGCTTTGAATGTGCCATTGTATACTTAGGATACCTTACTCAAGTACATAGGTGGTTTGCATTCTTACCTAAGACATTCTATTTTGATGTTGAATCCTAGTAATTTGGATGAAGTCAGTGTTAGAGCCACACATCTAGAGTCTAGGGGTAAGAATTTTGACAATGATAATTTTGTACAAAATTCATCTAAGGTTGCAAAAATAAAAAGAGAAAAGAAGATAGCTACTATTAAGAAAGAGTTCACATGTTCACATTGTGACAAGAAAGGTAATGATGAAGACCATTGTTGGCGGTTGCATCCAGAATTGAAACCTAAGTGGGCTCAGAAATAGAAAGGTAAGGAGAAGGCCGCAAATGTTGTTATGGATCTTGGTTCAGAGTCTGAAGATGAATCTAAGATGACAACAATGGGTTTGAAAGGTAAGGCTCCTATTGCTAGTGTTTCCTTTGATAGTTGTGCTTCTACTTCTCATGTTAATGATGTCCCTGAAGATAAGAAAAGAAATGAGCTTTTTCATATAAGGGTTGTTGCTAAACACACTAAAGTTGATGCACTCATAGATAGTGGATCCCAAACTAACTTAATCTCAGAAGATGTTGTAAGGAATTTGGGATTGAAAACTACTCCACATAAGAGACCTTATCCACTAGGTTGGGTTTGCAAAAACAGTAAATTGCAAGTAACAAGGCAATGTACTTTAAGGTTCGCAATCTCAAGTAAGTATGTTGATAAGGTACAATTTGATGTGGTCCCACTTGATGTTTGAGAAATAGTGTTAGGTAGCCCTTATTTGTATGATCGGAAGGCTATTTTCTACAGGGAATTTAATCAGTATCATTTGTTTAAAGATGGCATTAGGTATATTGTACACTCTCACAAGGTTAAGAATAATGAGTCTTTTGCAAACACAGGGCAGTTAAAGAGGGTGATTAATGAAAGTAAAGATTTGTCTCTTATGTCTGTCAGATCGGGTGATTCTAGGCATGAACTTGAAGCAATCGAGGCTAATCAAGACCAGATGCCACAAGATATGCCAACAGTACAGCGTGAGGAGACAACAAATGAAAGCGTTGATGATCCATGGCCTCATCTTATGGTTGAGAGTTTGGAGGCTCCCTTGGCTAAAAATGTTCCTATTGTGAAAGACCATTATGTTGTTGATTTGTTCACTTTTGTTGTAATAACCCACCAAAATTGATTTCCACAAAAATTGATTATTATTATTTTTTTTCATTATGTTTGATTCAATTGCATACTCTGGGCATCCAACCACTTAGGATTAGGCATTCATCCATTCGGGATGAGCTTCTAACCATACGGGTTAGGCAATTGTCCATACGGGACGTAATATTCCATCTATCCAATATGGGATAGGCATCTATCCATACAGGGTAGGCATCCATCCAAATGGGATAGGAGATGCTTTGGCCAGAGACTTAGACTCATCGGGACCGTTCGGGTCCTGAGCCACTCACTAAGTACTACACTCTTCTAACAAGAATGCACCGATGTCGCCGTCCTTAGGAGTAATTAAAAATAACACAAGCTTGAATTCCACCTTGGAATTTGGCTTAAAGCCTCGGGAAGTCAAGCGAATCCATACGGGATTCCTTCCGAGTATGCATTGAGTTAAATTGATTATCTTATTTTTCATTTAGGATTCTTACTTAACCAAGCCTAGACCCCACCCACGAACACCTGAGTACGAGGGACAACTCCATCCCAAGACTGCCTACATACCCGCTTCGGCACGGGATCAAGGCGTAAAGTATGTAGTTCTATTTTCTAATCTATGGTTTGATGTAAACTGATTTGTGGGTACGCAACCCTCTCTAGGGTCAGTGTCCCAGACAGTTTCTCTGTGGTTGCTACCCATGATGGTAGCGCTTAAGCGAAGGCTCAAAATGGCCTATTGCTTGTGGCCTAAACAAAATAACTAGACCCTAATACTTATCATGAGCATCACCCAATTGCAAATCACCAATATCCCTTCGAGATGAATTAAATAGATAAAGAAAGTAAATTTCATGAGGGTATTTAACTTGACCATCCTTAACAAGGGGTTTACTATGGTGTATCTCAATGAATCTGAAAATCATTTAAAAGTTATCTTATTAAATTATCGATCCAAGAGGGATTACCCGCCCCTTGGATTTTAATCTTCCAAATGTCCCTTATTACTCCCCGATGGTTTATAGGGACAATGCCACAAACATCGTTAATGCAGCTTTATTAGGCGTTAAGTGCAGTAGTTCAACACGACGGCATTACCCATAAGCGTGACCCAGAGGCACCATATATACCGAACGCTGCTAGTTTTGGTTTTCCAACTTCCTTTGTTTAGTTTTCTAACTACGAATAACAAAAATGAATGCGTAAATAATTGAAGTAACTACTTGAAGTGTAATAATGACCATCACGAAACTTGCATAATGGTAATTGCATGAAAGATGTAATTATTCCATAAATAATTCACATACTATGAACCATTAATAAAAGCAATTAATCTATGAGAAATTTGCATGACGTAAGAAGATTTAACGAGTCCAAAATAACGATTAAATTTAAGCATTTGTAAGTTAATCTCTAAAGACCAATCAAGTGTCCCAATGATTCTTAATGGGTTGAGTAACTTAATTTTAAAAGAATATAGTCTACAATTTTAAAACTTACTAAGGGTAATTTAATTATAAATTTGCTACATATTAGCCCAATTTTTTTTCTAAGTCGAAATACGATATCTTAAAGCTTACACTAAAAAGAATTCATTATTTCCTAAATGCCATTTCTAAATTAAAAAAAAAATTTAATTAAATAACCAATAGTAATTGACATAGAGTATTAATTTATATATATAAAGAAAACCCCAATTTAAAATTTCAATTTACAAATTTGAAAGGGAAAAGAACTTTTAATTAAATAACTTATTTTACTTGGGTAGTAAATAGGGTGCGGGGTGGGGACCACGGGTCCCATCACCCCTACGGCCCTGCATGCGCAGGTCCGTAGAGATGAGGGGACTCGCGGGCCCCTCCGTACCCCTGCAATGGTTACAATGTAACCGTCCTGCATGCCAATGTCCTTTTGCGTTAAACGCCATGCGTTACGGAGGTTTAAGGGATTTTCTTAAAGTTTGAATGATTTCCCTCTCTTTTTTTTTGTGTTTATATATATATATGTGTGTGTGTGTGTGTGTGTGTGTGTGTGTGTGTGTGTGTGTGTGTATAAATATTTATGTTTTTATATATATTATTATTTTTGATGCAGGAGTATTGTATTTTTAAATTATTGAAATCACTGAGAGAAGGGTAGATAATAGGTCTGATAGAAATAATAATAATAATCACAAATTAAATTTCAGGGACAAATACAATGAAGCAGTAACCAGAGAGGTTCTTCTTCTTCCTTTTTCTTTCATTTCTTTTGTTCTTCACACAAGGAGATCTATTCACAGAGAAAGAGATAATTTATTTATATACACAGGGAAAATCTTTCACAAAGGGGAAATGTTAAATGTATTTCTACAGAGGATTTAGAAAACCAGAAGATGAGAAATCTTAGAGAGATTGATTACAGCAAGATCCTTTCGAATACACAGTTCAGATTTTAAATCAATAACCAGAGAAAGAATACATTTCAGACTTTAATCAATAAACTATAGAAAAGAATACATTTCAGACTTAAATCAATAAACTTTAGCAAAGATTTTGGAGAAAGGAGATGAAGGTAGTTCTAAATTCAAATCTAAAACTTAATAAGATATTTTAACGATTTAATCTGGATGAATCTAATTCTTATCAAAATTTGAAATGAATGGATCTAATTTTGATCAAAAAAAATCTGAAAACAATGAATCTAATTTTCATCAAATGACTCTAATCTCCTAAACCATTTAATCTACTTCTTATCAAAACTGAAACTAATTTTTTTATCAAGAATCTGAAACAAATGAATCTCATTCTCATCAACAATTAAATCTACTTCTTATCAAAAACTGAAACTAAATATTTTTTTTTTTTCAAGAATCTACAACAAATGAATCTCATTCTCATCAACAATTTAATCTACTTCTTATCAAAAACTGAAACTAATTCTTATCAAAATCTGAAACAAATGAATCTCATTCTCATCAAATGATTCTAATTTTCTAAATAATTTAATCAAATCTAATTTGCAACGAAATAAGATGCATGAAAACTAAATTTGAAAGAACCTGGGTGCTTGAAAAATGGTGTAGACTCCTCTATGAATCTTCCTTGATCCTCCAAACTTGAAGAGAAGTGCTCCCAAACAAAATCTTAGCTGAAAAATGAAAATTGACTACAAAGGAAAATTTTACTTGAAGAATTTCTTATGGAATAGCCAACCACTCTTTTTGAAACTTGTACATCTTTTATAAGAGAAATTTCAAATTTCCACTACCTAATTTTTTTAATTGAAAAAAAAAAAAGAGATTCTCTCCCAATTTGGCCTTCATGCAAAATGATTAGACTTAGTGGGAGGAGTTACATGCAAGGTGGTGGAGAAGCCTCTAGAAGCTTCTTATTCCTCCTACAACATGTGCCTTAATTTGGGTGAGGGAATTTAAATAACCAATTAAAAAAATATATATATATTTTCCATGTGTGTGTGTGATTGATTTATTTTATTCCCTTACAATATTCATTCAATAGTTTATCCAAAGAAATATAATAGAGTTTTGTATTTAAATCAAAAGGTGATAAAGGAGGGTTGTGACATCCTCCCCCCCTTAATCTGTGCATCATCCTGATGCACTTATTAAATGCATTCAAAAGAGCTTATAGTTCATGTTCAAAACAAAAAAGGAAACAACTGCTACATCTCCTTAGTATCCTCCCACGTGGCATTCTTTTCGTCATACTGGTCCCATTGCACTTTGCACTGATCAACCTCTCTGTTGCGCAACTGGCATTGGTGCCTCTCCAAGATTCTGAATGGCTCTATCATTATTCCTCCCATTTCTTGGACCTGTAAAGCATCCCAATTCAAAATGTGTTTCTCATCAGGTACATACTTTTTAAGAAGAGATACATGGAAGACATCACGGATTCGGCTCAATTGGGGAGGTAAGGCCAACTGATAAGCAACTGGATTAATTCTTCCCAATATTTCAAAGGGTCTGACATAACGAGGTGCAAGCTTAGTCTTTTTCCCAAATCTTATGGAACTCTTGTGTGGCCTAACCCTTAGGAAGACTTTCTCTCCTACCTCAAACTCCCTTGGAGTTCTGTTTTTGTCTGCATAACTTTTCTGCCTATCTGAGGCTTCCTTCAATCTTTGATAGTTTTCCTTTCCATTTCTTTCAACATATCTAGTCCAATAATCACTCTATCTTCAAGACTATCCCAACTCAAAGGTGTTCGACATGGTCTACCATACAAAGCTTCAAAAGGTGCCATTCCCAAAGATGTTTGATATGTATTATTGTAGGCAAACTCTACCAAAGGTAGGTACTCTTCCCATTTCCTCTGTTGGTCCATGCAGTACATGTGAAGCAGGTCTTCCATAATCTGATTTGTCCTTTCTGTCTAACCGTCAGTTTCCGGATGATATGCGGTGCTAAAATTTAGTTGAGTTCCTAGAGCTGATTGAAGAGTGGTCCAAAACCTGGAAGTGAATCTTGCATCTCTGTCTGATATGATTTTCTCTGGTATTCCATGCAACCTAAATACCTCCTTAACGAAGCGTCTAGCCAAGGTGGGTGCATCATCCGTCAGATTTCCTGGTATAAAGTGTGCCACCTTAGTGAGTTTGTCAATTACCACCATTATTGCATCATGCCTAGAAGGTGACATGGGTAACCCTTGTACAAAATCCATGCTAATAACTTGCCACTTATGTTGAGGTACATCGTGTAATTGCAACAATCCAGCTGGGTGTCTATGTTCTGCCTTTACTCTTTGACACTCCAAACATTTATCTACATACTTGACAATATCGCTCTTCAACCCTTGCCAAAAGTATAATTTCTTTAGATCTGCATAAAGTTTGTTAACTCCTGGGTGGCCTGAATAAGGGGCATTGTGAGCCTCCGACAAGACTACTTCCCTCAAGTTCCTTGAATTAGGAATATAGATTCTATTATTGTATCTGAGCAACCCATCTTCATCTAATGTATACCCTTCGACCTTAGGATCGGTTGGGTTGTGTCTTATAGTTAATTTGACTTGCTCATACCATGGGTCATGCCCTTGTTCATCCATTACTTGCCTTTTGAAGGAGGTTTTGAAGGTTGCTATAGTCATCAAGTGTCTCCTCCTACTTAAGGCATCTGCCACCCTATTTTCCTTTCCCTTAATATATTCAATTTCAAAATCATATTCACTTAGAAACTCTAACCACCTCCTTTGTCTGGCATTTAAGTGAGGTTGGGTAAAGATGTATTTTAGTCCTTGGTTATCTGATTTTAGCTCAAAGGGCTTCCCTAGCAAGAAGTGTCTCCACTTTTGCAGGGCATGCACAATTGCTGCCAACTCTAAGTCGTGGGGTGCATAATTGACTTCATGAGTCTTTAGCTTCCTAGATTCGTAAGCTACTACCCCTTCATCTTGGACAAGTACTCCTCCTAACCCTTCAATAGAAGCATCTGTTATGACTGTGAAGTGTCCATTTGGATCTGGTACCTTTAGAATGGGTGCTGAAGTTAGTTTTCCCTTCAAGATTTGAAATGCCTTATCACTTTGCTTGGTCCACACAAACCTTTTGCCCTTCCTTTGCAACGATGTGATGGGGTTTGCTATCTTAGAGAATCCTTCCACAAACCTCCTATAGTAACTTGCTAGCCCCATAAAGCTTCTTACCTCTGAAACATTCTTAGGGATTGGCCATTCTACTATCGCCTTTATTTTATCTGGGTCGACTGCTATTCCTTCTTTTGATATTATATGCCCAAGATAGTGAATCTTTTCCTCAAAGAAGGCACATTTGGACAATTTCCCATATAACTTATGTTCTCTCAATCTTTGCAAAACAATTTGTAGGTGCACTAAATGTTCCTCTTCATTTCTAGAGTAAATCAGTATGTCATCCAAAAATACCAAAACAAATTTATCCAAGTAGTCATGGAGTACACTATTCATTAGGTTCATGAATGTAGCTGGGGCATTAGTTACACCAAAAGGAACTACAGTGAATTCATAATGTCCATACCTCGTTCTGAAGGCTATCTTTGGAATGTCTTCTTCCTTAATTCTGAGTTGATGATACCCTGACCAGAGATCTATCTTTGAGAAAATTGCCGCTCCTTTCATTTGGTCAAAAAGGTCCTCTATGCGAGGTAAGGGATACCTATTCTTTATGGTGACTTTGTTCAACATCCTATAGTCGATGCATAGTCTTAAGGTTCCATCCTTCTTCTTAACAAATAAGACTGGGGCTCCCCATGGTGATACACTTGGCCTTATTAATCCCTTAGTTAAGAGTTCCTCTAATTGCATTTTGAGCTCTTGTAATTTGGTTGTGTTCATCCGGTAAGGTGCCCTTGATACTGGTTCAGCTCCTGGGAGTACTTCGATAGAAAAGTCAAACTTCCTCTTAGGGGGTAAACCGGGTAATTCTTCTGGAAAAACATCCTTAAAATCCTTTAAGAAAGGGGTATTTTCAAAGGTTGGTGTATTTTTCTCCTTTCCTTCATCAATTTCAACCATAAAGATTTGTCCCCCTCTTCTCCTTTCCTTCTTTAATTGCATTGCTGAGATAGTTTCTATATTAATGGGTTTAAACTTTCCTTGGATTTTGACCCTTTTCCCCCCATCATCCAAACATTCAACAACGTTGTTATAACAATCTACATTAGCTTGATGGTCTGCTAACCAACTCATTCCCATAATTACATCATATAATCCTAGGGGTGCCACATAGAGATCTACCTTTGTTTCAAACTCAGGGAATTGTACCCTTGTCCTTGATAAACACTTAGTTACTTCCCTAGTTGCCTTATCCCCATATTGAACCGTCCATGATGACTCCATTTGATTAACTTTTAATGCATATTTGTTTACTAATTCAGGTGAGATGAAACATTCAGATGATCCAGTGTCAATTAGAATTGATATTGGTTGTTCAAATAGTGTACCTGTAGTTTCCACGGGAACATTCTAGTATCTTCTTCTTTGGTTCCTAACTGCTGCATGAATTCTCTGTTGGGGCCCTTGTTGGGGTTGAGTGGCCCTAATTTGTCCTTGCATCCTGGGGCACTCTCTAGCAAAATGGTTTTCCCCAAACATAAAGCATCCACCTGGAGGACCTCTCCTACCTTGATTTCTAGGGGGATCATTCCTTGTTTCATTTCCCCTGGGTAGATAAGTTGTCCTGTTTTGCTGGTCATTCCTGTTATAGTTGCCCCTGTTATCATTGCCCCTGTTATTATTGCCCCTGTTATTATTGCCCTTGGTATTATCATTTCCATTCCTCTGATATTGATTAGGCGGTGGTCTCCTTTCGGAAGAGTTATTCCTTTGACCCTTGTTGAAATTAGTGTTTCCATTGAATTCTTGCTTCCTTTTAAATGAGTGGTTCCCATTATAGTTCCGTCCTGCTAGTGTTTGAATCTTCCTCTCTTGCCTTAGGGACTTTTCAAGTATTTCATTCATATTTCTGGGTCCATGCATATCAACCTCCGCCCCTATGTTGGTATTCAGTCCCAAAATGAATTTCCTTGCTTGGCCTTCTTCATCCTTTTGGTACATAGGCACATATTTAAGCAACTTGGCGAACTTATCCCAATATTATTGAATGGATAGGGGCCCTTGACGTAGATTATGGAATTTTGTCACTTTCTCATCAAAGAACAATTGAGGGAGCCACCTATCTCGAAAATGGTGAACAAATTGATCCCATGTGATCGTATCCCTGTTATACCCATTTTGTTCCTTGGTGTTGGTCCACCAACTAGCCGCCTCCCCTGTGAGTTGATAGGAGACCCATAAAGCCTTGGTTGTTTCGCTAAAATCTCTTAGCTCAAAATATTTTTCCATTTCATTTAGCCAATTCTCAGCCCCTTCACCAATCTGCCTCCCATCAAACTTAGGAGGGGTGATTTTTTTTAAATCCTTGGAGAGTTCCAATATGTTATTTTCCTTTCCATTACCCATCGCATTTCCTTGATTGCTACTATGGTTTCCATTCTCGGTACCACTTCTGTTCTCATAGTCATTCTGCCTTTCCCTAAGGTCCTGCAGTGATTGTTCCAAGAAGTTGATTTTATCCCTTTGTTCGGTTAGAAGGTCGATTATAGCTTGGACCCCATCTCCGTTATTCCCTGGGTTGTGTCGATCCTCTTCATGATCTTCCTCATGCTTTACTTCATGGTTTTCCTCATGGTTTTCCTCCCTTTGACTCCTAGTACGTCTTCCATTACTCCTTCCTCTTCCTCTTCCTCTTCCTCTTCCTCTTCCTCTTGCCATTCTAGGTTTTACCTGAAAGTTAAATTATGTAGTTAGTTTTTCCCCCCCTTTTTTTTTTAAATAGAATAAAATTTAATTTCTATTATTGTAAAACATTCCCTTAGTTGAATAAATTGAAGTGAGCACAAGGCCTAGATTTGAACCTTTGCTCTGATACCATATGTAATATCCCACCAAAATTGATTTCCACGAAAATTGATTATTATTATTTTTTTTCATTATGTTTGATTCAATTGCATACTCTAGGCATCCAACCACTTAGGATTAGGCATTCATCCATTCGAGATGAGCTTCTAACCATACGGGTTAGGCAATTGTCCATACGGGACGTAATATTCCATCTATCCAATACGGGATAGGCATCTACCCATACAGGGTAGGCATCCATCCAAACGAGATAGGAGATGCTCTGGCCAGAGACTTACACTCATCGGGACCGTTCGGGTCCTAAGCCACTCACTAAGTACTACACTCTTCTAACAAGAATGCACCGAGGTCGCCATCCTTAGGAGTAATTAAAAATAACACAAGCTTGAATTCCGCCTCAAAATTTGGCCTAAAGCCTCGGGAAGTCAAGCGAATCCATACGGGATTCCTTCCGAGTATGCATTGAGTTAAATTGATTATCTTATTTTTCATTTAGGATTCTTACTTAACCAAGCCTAGACCCCACCCACGAACGCCTGAGTACGAGGGACAACTCCATCCGAAGACTGCCTACATACCCGCTTCGGCACGGGATCAAGGCATAAAGTATGTAGTTCTATTATCTAATCTATGGTTTGATGTAAACTGATTTGTGGGTACGCAACCCTTTCTAGGGTCAGTGTCCCAGACAGTTTCTCTGCGGTTGCTACCCACGATGGTAGCGCTTAAGCGAAGGCTCAAAATGGCCTATTGCTTGTGGCCTAAACAAAATAACTAGACCCTAATACTTATCATGAGCGTCACCCAATTGCAAATCACCAATATCCCTTCGAGATGAATTAAATAGATAAAGAAAGTAAATTTCATGAGGGTATTTAACTTGACCATCCTTAACAAGGGGTTTACTATGGTGTATCTCAACGGATGTGAAAATCATTTAAAAGTTATCTTATTAAATTATCGATCCAAGAGGGATTACCCGCCCCTTGGATTTTAATCTTCCAAATGCCCCTTATTACTCCCCGACGGTTTATAGGGACGATGCCACAAACGTCGTTAATGCAGCTTTATTAGGCATTAAGTGCAGTAGTTCAACACGATGACATTACCCGTAAGCGTGACCTAGAGGCACCATATATACCGAACGCTGCTAGTTTTGGTTTTCCAACTTCCTTTGTTTAGTTTTCTAACTACGAATAACAAAAATGAATGCGTAAATAATTGAAGTAACTACTTGAAGTGTAATAATGACCATCACGAAACTTGCATAATGGTAATTGCATGAAAGATGTAATTATTCCATAAATAATTCGCATGCTATGAACCATTAATAAAAGCAATTAATCTATGAGAAATTTGCATGATGTAAGAAGATTTAACGAGTCCAAAATAACGATTAAATTTAAGCATTTGTAAGTTAATCTCTAAAGACCAATCAAGTGTCCCAATGATTCTTAATGGGTTGAGTAACTTAATTTTAAAAGAATATAGTCTACAATTTTAAAACTTACTAAGGGTAATTTAATTACAAACTTGCTACATATTAGCCCAATTTTTTTTCTAAGTCGAAATACGATATCTTAAAGCTTACACTAAAAATAATTCATTATTTCCTAAATGCCATTTCTAAATTAAATTTTTTTTTTAATTAAATAACCAATAGTAATTGACATAGAGTATTAATTTATATATATAAAGAAAACCCCAATTTAAAATTTTGATTTATAAATTTGAAAGGGAAAAGAACTTTTAATTAAATAACTTATTTTACTTGCGTAGTAAATAGGGTGCGGGGTGGGGACCATGAGTCCCATCACCCCTGCGGCCCTGCATGCGCAGGTCCGCAGAGATGAGGGTACCCGCGGGCCCCTCCGTACCCCTGCGACGGTTACAATGTAACCATCCTGCATGCCAATGTCCTTTTGCATTAAACGCCATGCGTTACGGAGGTTTAAGGGATTTTCTTAAAGTTTGAATGATTTCCCTCTCTTTTTTTTTGTGTTTATTTATATATATATATATATGTGTGTGTGTGTATAAATATTTATGTTTTTATATATATTATTATTTTTGATGCAGGAGTATTGTATTTTTAAATTATTGAAATCACTGAGAGAAGGGTAGATAACAGGTCTGATAGAAATAATAATAATAATCACAAATTAAATTTCAGGGACAAATACAATGAAGCAGTAACTAGAGAGGTTCTTCTTCTTCCTTTTTCTTTCATTTCTTTTGTTCTTCACATAGGGAGATCTATTCACAGAGAAAGAGATAATTTATTTATATACACAGGGAAAATCTTTCACAAAGGGGAAATGTTAAATGTATTTCTACAGAGGATTTAGAAAACCAAAAGATGAGAAATCTTAGAGAGATTGATTACAGCAAGATCCTTTCGAATACACAGTTCAGATTTTAAATCAATAACCAGAGAAAGAATACATTTCAGACTTTAATCAATAAACTAGAGAAAAGAATACATTTCAGACTTAAATCAATAAACTAGAGCAAAGATTTTGGAGAAAGGAGATGAAGGTAGTTCTAAATTCAAATCTAAAACTTAATAAGATATTTTAACAATTTAATCTGGATGAATCTAATTCTTATCAAAATTTGAAATGAATGGATCTAATTTTTATCAAAAAAAATCTGAAAACAATGAATCTAATTTTCATCAAATGACTCTAATCTCCTAAACCATTTAATCTACTTCTTATCAAAACTGAAACTAATTTTTTTATCAAGAATCTGAAACAAATGAATCTCATTCTCATCAACAATTAAATCTACTTCTTATCAAAAACTGAAACTAAATATTTTTTTTTTTTCAAGAATCTACAACAAATGAATCTCATTCTCATCAACAATTTAATCTACTTCTTATCAAAAACTGAAACTAATTCTTATCAAAATCTGAAACAAATGAATCTCATTCTCATCAAATGATTCTAATTTTCTAAATAATTTAATCAAATCTAATTTGCAACGAAATAAGATGCATGAAAACTAAATTTGAAAGAACCTGGGTGCTTGAAAAATGGTGTAGACTCCTCTATGAATCTTCCTTGATCCTCCAAACTTGAAGAGAAGTCCTCCCAAACAAAATCTTAGCTGAAAAATGAAAATTGACTACAAAGGAAAATTTTACTTGAAGAATTTCTTATGGAATAGCCAACCACTCTTTTTGAAACTTGTACATCTTTTATAAAAGAAATTTCAAATTTCCACTACCTAATTTTTTTAATTGAAAAAAAAAGGAGATTCTCTCCCAATTTGGCCTTCATGCAAAATGATTAGACTTAGTGGGAGGAGTTACATGCAAGGTGGTGGAGAAGCCTCTAGAAGCTTCTTATTCCTCCTACAACATGTGCCTTAATTTGGGTGAGGGAATTTAAATAACCAATTAAAAAAATATATATATATTTTCCATGTGTGTGTGTGATTTATTATTTTTATTCCCTTACAATATTCATTCAATAGTTTATCCAAAGAAATATAATAGAGTTTTGTATTTAAATCAAAAGTTGATAAAGGAGGGTTGTGACATTTGTATCTGCATTATTGCTTAGCTTGATATTAATCAGTGGTTATTGGTTGGTAGCTGGAGCAGTTGATGTAGATGCTTATGGAAGTGATACAACGATGTACATGTTCAACAATATTGTTGTAGTCTTGATTGTGGTGATGAGCCAGGTGCACAGATGGACAGTTGATACAAGACAAGTGGGGAGGCAATGTCCTCACTTAATTTCTAAATAAATGCAACTTTTGGAGGTCCAAAAGTTCTCCAGTGGGGAGGATTGATCCAGGTGGATATGCTCTCATTCAAAATAGTTTCATCAAAATGTTTGTTATGAGGTTTGAACTATGAACCTCTCATCTCCTATTCTCATGCATCACCAATAGACCAACCGACTTTCTTGGAATCTATTATTGGCGGTTTCTAATTAACTTCTACACTAAAGATAGTTCATTTTCCAAAAATATGGTTGAGTGGTTTTGAACCTCCGACCTTCCTTAGTCAGAGAACCAGTGATTGCCACTATGCCATGAGATATTTTTGGAGGAAATGGCAGGCTATCTTTGTTTTATCGTTGTAAACGATCACCCATATAACTAAAAATTATCCTAACCACTATACTGTGAGATTTATCCGCGAGTTGATATAAACTAATTCACTTTGTTAACACCAAAATCCGGAAAAGTCCATTTTTAATAAGGATTGTTTTTGGCTATATTATTAAGCCATTGGGATATCATAGGATTTTGGGGTTTTATTTTTAAGAGATATAGTTTAAAAGTGGGAGATATGGGGATATTATCAAATATTATTGTTTTAACCCCATTTTAGCATGTAAAATTGTATAAAAGGGGGGGTGATTGTTGTAATGGGGGACATTGGAGATTGAAGAGTATTGATAGAAAATTGAAGATTAGAGAAGTGTGAGAGAATTTCTTCTAGAGAATTTGATAGTGAATTGTTTGACTCTGTGCATTGGGAGTTTGAATTCAAGCTTGTTGCATTTGGGAGAGGAATTTTTTAATTCATTATCTTCTGAGGAGACGTGAAATTTGTAATAGGTTGAAGACCTTGTAATCTTTTTCTGGAGCATAATCAAGGATTGGTCACTCTTTTGGAGAGGGACCCGGAGATGTAGCCATATTGGTGAACTCCATTATCAACTTGTGTTTTGTCTTCTCCCTTCTTTCTCTCTTCTATTCAATTTATCATTATCTGATTATTACATTTATTTAAGTAGTTTGAATCTAATTTCAAGACCTTCATTTAATCGTTCTATAAGTTAACATTACACGTGCAATAGTCATAGATCCTAATATCAGATCAAGTACTATATATGCCTATTAATACGCTTGGGCTAGGGAATATCTCCACACCATGGTAAAGAAATAAGCTAGATAGAGTTATACCTTATCATGTGAATAAACCTACCTTTCATGAAGACAAGGCAAAGGATCCACCAATAAATACCATAATTATGCTCAAGAACTGTCATCAATATGCTCAAATAGAGGATAGGAATAGGCTGGCACACATAAACCTTATAAATTTGTTCATCAAAAGGGAAAGTATTGAGTACACCTATAATACAGTTTCATTATTTAACTATATTTTTCATCAAAATAGACAAGCTAAAGTCGCTTCGCACTGACATTACTTGTATGTCGATCCATACTATTCAAGGAATGGTGACTTCTAATACTACCCCTTAACATACTGAATTACCAACAACCCAAAGTTTGGTACTTAGTAGGGTAAAAATTAAGTAACATCACATAAACAGTATTGTTTCCCATACTCATAAGTAAACATATCCTCCATGGTTGATTACTTCACCATCCCATGGGCAGATAAAGAAAGCACGGGTTTCTTACAATACACAAAGAAAGCACCAGTACTGGTTTAGTCACATTTACGGGGAGTAATTATCAGTATGCTATCATCTACTCAATGAAGGTTTTAATTATGCTTTTCACATGAACTAAATAAAGTTTATTCTAGATACAAGTACTAAAATTCTTCTTAACCATTCAAAATTACATGAGGAAATAACATCATTCCGATATCTTTTCTAAATCCATTAAGAATTCACAACCACATTACTAACTATGCAAATTTCGTTATGAATCTCAAGACTTTCATCTTTCCATAAAAAGCCAAAAATGCAGAAAGTAGAATTTCACATGTTTAATAATCACTCTATTTAAATCAGTGCACTCTTTAGAATCATTACTAAAATATAATAATCAAGGCAAAGAGGATGAAAAAGAGAGTTTGATAACCAATCTATTTTATACATGGACACAAGATCACACGACATTATAAAATTTCTCACTATAAGTCTATCATCTTAATTGTACGGTTTTCATTTCACTATTGTTTAGAAGAATGCCAACATGTCTAACATGACATTTCCATTTATTATGGTTCTAACATAATGTTCTAGTTTTCCATATAGCAGAGATCAAGACAGACAATATTTTCGATAATACAAGATCTCTTGTAAATACTCACTATTTTTAATTCTCTACAAAGCCTATCATAATATGCAACCTTTGTTTGAAAATCTAAGGTACGATAAGAAGATAAACGAGGAACTTATCAACTAAATAATACATATTACTGTATGCACATAACACAAGATTTTCATTTGCAATTTCTAATCATAATAAAGCAATCATATATATCCAAAAGCAAGTTCAATGTAGCATTGTTAAAATAGATCCTCAATCAAACTGGTTTAATGAAACACATAAACCAATCTTTCATGGAACACATTAATACACTATCAAAGCTACTATAACATGTTCCCTTTTATACTTCTTTTACAAACAAATTAGTTTCACATAACAACTATTCGCATATTAATGCACCTTGCTTAAGATAGGATTTAATTATGTTACTCCTACAAAACACATGGAGAATTTTTTTAAGTAAACATACAATTTTTCCTCAATAACCAATATGAACTTTCAAACCCATAGCCCTTTTTATTATCTAAAAAAACACATAAGCGTTATAAGGGTCACACAAGGGCTCAAGAAGTTGCAACCTTTCTCTTTCTAAAAGATGTTGGCATATGCACACTCCAATGAGACATTGTAGGTGATTGAAGGTTTTGTCATTGATGGCAACCTTACAATCCTATGGCAGCAGCAAGGCATTATACCGGCAAGGCATTACACTAGCAAGTTAGTTCACCAGCATCAGCAGATCACACTCTACACTGGCACTCAGGACATCGGCACTGGCATAAAGAAAGGAAGTATACTGACATAGAGGCCGATAGGATTTTGTTATATTATATTTTGTTTATTATTGTAAAAACTTTGTAAGCCAACTTGGCATATTGTAAAATGACTCTTATATATAAAAGAGATTATGGTAGACATTTTAAAACTAAGTGAAGTAAGCAAAAAAGTAAGGAGAAAAGATTAAGCAGACCTATTATGCGAAATATAGGTTAAGGGGTATATGTAAAGAATAGAGTAAGAACTGGTACTGAATCTAGCATTGAAGATGCTACTATAAAGCAGTACAAGATATTGGATTTATATAATCCACATTGTAAGTTAGTGAGACTTCCCATTGAGCAGTGAGCTCTAGGTAGTTGGCCTTCCTGCATGTGCAGGCCCCTATTGTAAGTAATATTCTCTTATTAGCCAGTAAGTGGATATCGTGGGTCACAAATCCCACCAAGGTTTTTCTCACACCAGGTTTCCTTGTTAAATCCTTGTGTCATGGTGTTCTTTTCATGTGGATGTTTTTAATTCTGTTTATTGCTTTATTTCTTGTATACCGGTACACTGTTATATTATGTTCTGCATGTTTTAAGATAAGAAATTTTGTACACTGGTTAGATACTGATTCACCCCCCCCTCTTAGTATTTGTGGGAATCCTAACAATTGGTATCAGAGCTTGGTCCTCTATTTTCAGAAGCCTAATAGCTTGAGGAAGATCTTGACACCAGTAAAGATGGAAAATCTTATGAAGCAACTTGAAGGAGCTCTTTCAGACTATGATGTAGAAAAATTGAAAAATATCAAACTAGAAGATGATTTAAAGGTAACTCAAGATATCATTTAGGCACTTCAAGAGAATCTTACTGTTGCAAGAAATAAGAGAAGAAAACTTTGTGAAAAGATGCAAAATGAGAATGATGAAAAGGAATCACTTAATGATCAGGTAAGCAAGCTGAAACAAGAGAACATGACAACAAAGAATGAGATGCAGGATATGACTATGAGATTTTGTAAAGAAATTGAGGATAGGAAGAAGAATGAAGAAGAATTGACTGGAAGACTAAGTGATGTAGAAAATGAGAACACAAGATTTAGCTATGAAAATGACATGTTGAAGACAGATCTGATGCACACTCAGAATGACTCAAATGAACTGATGAGACAGAAAGAAGTCTTAGAAAGAGAACTAGAAACTGCAAATCAACATAAAGATAAATTCAAGAAAAGCTCAGAGGAACTTGGCACCTTACTGAAGAATCAAAAACCTAAAGGTGACACTTCTAGAATTAGCTTTGAAGTCGGTGAAAGCTCTGGTACTGCAAATACTTAGGATCACAGCAAACTGGTAAGACGACCTAATGCTTATAAATTCAATGGAAAATACTTTAACTGTAATAAGTATGGTCATAGAGAAAATGAATGTAGATCTAGAAATTATTAGAATATGAACACACCCACCAATCAATGTTCAAAATGCAACAAAGTTGGTCACAACTCTGAAAATTGCAGAATGAATGTGAGATGTTATGTTTGTGGAAGATTTGGACATTTATCTAATCAATGCAGAACACAAACCGGCATAGGTTATGGAAAAGCTATTCAGAAGAATATTGTAACTTGTTATGCATGTAACAATATTGGGCATATTGCAAAATTCTGTAGAAGTAAAGGATCACCGGTAGACAACAAAAGTTCTAGCTTGAAAGGTAAAGAAAAATTTGAAGAGGTTAAGCAAGAATTCTCAAAACAATGGATTAGAAAAGATTATCTAAATATTGGGAATACTCCACCACTCGTAGAACCAGTAAATGCTTCACCGATAGGACAGAGTGATGCTTCACCGGTAGGATAGAGCAGTACTCCACCGGTAGGAAGTTCTTCACCTAATTGAAGAAAGCTTCCTTCAGGGTTTGGCAATCTAATGACACATGTGCTATTATTCCCTCAGTTAGAGATGAGAAGTTGGAAATTACTTATTATCGGCAGAAAATGTTAAGTGAATACTTAACTGGCATGCATTTAATATGGTAGATGGCGAAAAGACACTATAAATTTGAGGTTTTGGCTCCATTTCATTTTACCGAGTTTTCAAACCTATGAAGAGCATGAAGATTCTGAGCTAAGGCATTTCGTGCAAGAGGCAAGAACACTTCAAGAAATCATCCATCCTAAAGGTAGTAAAAGGTATTTTATAATGGCATCCACCTCTACACTTGAATATATAGTAAACCCTACTGTTGTCGAAGTTATAAAAAGACCTAGGCCCATATTTCAATTAGTTCTTGAGGTAGCAAAGAAAGATGATACCTTAGGTGCTTTTTCTCAAATTCCTAAGGGAGTTGTTTATGCTGAAGACCCCAAAATTTACATTCACTATAACATTGAGGAACTAGGAGATGAAGAGATTAAAACCATATTTAAAACTGTCGTATGTGATGAATCTCGCAATGTAAAAGATGAACACAAGATCATTGAAACCCTAGGATTCACAGAGATCCTTAGCATTCCTGAATTCCCCAATGATGTGATTAGGATAGTCTTAAGCAGGGTACATGGTGAATTTCTCTGGTTAGATGCAATTCACAAAATCACCAAGGAAGTTGTCAAAGCTATCATAGGGTTACCGACCACCGGTAAAAGGCCAGACAAAACTAAGAAGGTATCTAATGACCTAGTTATAAACCTAATTGGTGCCACATTTGACAGAAGGTCCTTAAGAGTGAATGATGTAATAGACATTAATGTGAGATTTATCAGCATGATATTAGGATATAAAGCTACTCATGCAAATAGACTCAATTTAGTTCCAAGTTTATGCATTAAGAGTGCTTATGATATGGTCATAGATAATGCAAAGATTGATGTATGTGAGTGGTTGAAGGATGAATTAATTGACAACTTAGGCAATATTAAGAAGGACAAGAAAGGAACTTTTAAATTTGGAAATCTACTAGTATGTCTGATGCTACATATATCCTAACAAGTTCCCGGTATATGCTACAAAGAACTTGGATATGATGTACCGGTAGGTAAACAATTAATAGAACTATTCAATAATATGGGAGAAGATAAGGAAATGAATATCCATGATTTCTTTCAAGCACTAAAGGCCAAAATGAAGAAAAGAATCGGATTATCACAAAAGATTGTTGACAAATATAAGGATGAAATATGCTTTGTAATGAAGAAGGATGAGATCTGGATGGAAGCAGTCATCCCTAGGACAGTTTGGGTAACATAAATGGGCTACGAAATAGATGACCATATAATTGAAACTTATGCTAAAGCACTTCTGGAAGCCCCTAAAGAACCTAAGGAAAAATTATTTGGTAGTGCAAAAACTATTGAAAGCCCAATACAATCTAAAAAAAGAGTGAAAAAGGTTCTAGGCAAGCAAAGGAG
Source organism: Cryptomeria japonica (assembly GCF_030272615.1). Classification (NCBI taxonomy): domain Eukaryota; kingdom Viridiplantae; phylum Streptophyta; class Pinopsida; order Cupressales; family Cupressaceae; genus Cryptomeria; species Cryptomeria japonica. The sequence continues at coordinate 73,901,589 of NC_081415.1, read as the reverse complement.
ATCAAGGATAGAGTAATGGAACAAACTGGTATAATAGAAGATGAGTTAGTAGCTCCACAACCTTAAACTCACCTATCACCGGTAGGTACATCTTCAGAGAATGACATGCCTGCAACTTTCAAGAGAGTTGTAAGGAAAAGATATCCCTCATCGACAAGCACACCCTCACCTAGGAGGACAAGACAAAAACAACAAGCAGTGAGATCTCTGGTAAGAAAGGCTACACCAAAGAAGAAGAAACTAACACCCAAGAAGTAGAAGAGGACAAATAAGGACTTGGCAACTCTTAATATACTATTGAATGAAATTATAGAGGAAGGGAAATTAAAGAATATACAGAAATTATATGACACTCTGACAGCTGATGAAAAAGAACAAGTAGAAAACAATGTTATATTGCATATGGATATGTATAAGAAATTTTTGATGGAAGTTGTAGATGATGTACTAGATGAACTATTTAAAAGATTGGAAGCAAGGAGACAAGCAATAGTAGAACTTGACAAGAAAATCAAGATAAAAAAGCTACTTGTATATCTAGTGAATTCATCCAAAGAAATTGATGACTTAATTACTGAAGCCAACCGGTCAGTATTTTCTACTGCACACTGGCACATTGCTTTAATGATTGGAAGAGTTAATGAGGTGACTGAAGAGACAAAAAATGCATGGGACATTTTCCTAGTAGAAAAAGAAAAACAAGAAGAATTACTTAAATTGGAAAGAGAAAAAGAGAGAATAGTGAATAAGGCAAAGCATCTGAGATTAAAACTGAGTCCAATATTGGACTATCTAGCATCACTACGAAAGGAAATATCTGAGGCACTGATACAGGGATAGAAAACATCGGCAGAGCATTTGCAACATCTCACCGGTATAGCTAAAAGAACAGAGACATCAATAAGAGATAGAAAAAAGTTTATGAAGAGTATAAACTTGATTTTGGCGGATCTATTTCAAATTGTAACTACCCAGTTACAAGGTTGAAACTACAAACTCTATTGAGATCTTGACAACCTTTGTCATTGATGCCAAAGGGGGAGTAGTGGGATGAGAAAATTCAACATCACAAGAATCATATGCTCAGGGGGAGCACACATTTTTGTTAACATTTTTGGACTTCACATTTTTGGATACACTTTTGAAATTTCTCATGAGTGTTGCCATCAATGCCAAAGGGGGAGATTGTTGGCATATGCACACTCCAATGAGACATTGTAGGTGATTGAAGGTTTTTTCATTGATGGCAACCTTACAATCCTATGGCACCGGCAAGGCATTATACCAGCAAGGCATTACACCAGCAAGTTAGTGCACCGACATCAGTAGATCACACTCTACACTGACACTCAGGACACTAGCACCGACACAAAGAAAGGAAGTATACTGGCATAGGCCGACAAGATTTTGTTATATTATATTTTGTTTATTATTGTAAAAACTATGTAATCCGACTTGGCATATTGTAAAATGACTTATATATAAAAGAGATCATTGTAGACATTTTGAAAGTAAGTGAAGTAGCGAAAAAGTAAGGAGAAAAGATTAAGAAGACCTATTATGCAAAATATAGGTTAAGGGGTATATGTAAGGAATAGAGTAGGAACCGGTACTGAATCTGGCATTGAAGATGCTATTGTAAAGCAGTACAAGATATTGGATTTGTATAATCCATATTGTAAGTTAGTGAGACTTCCCATTTAACAGTGAGCTCTAGGCAGTTGGCCTTCTTGCATGTGTAGGCCCCTATTGTAAGTAATATTCTCTTATTGGCTAGTAAGTGGATATTGTGGGTCACAAATCCCACTGAGGTTTTTCCCACATCGGGTTTCCTCGTTAAATCCTTATGTCATGGTGTGCTTTTCATGTGGATGTTTTTAATTCTATTTATTTCTTTATTTCTTGTATACTGATACACTATTATATTATGTTCTGCATGTTTTAAAATAAGAATTTTTTTACACCGGTTAGATACTGATTCACTTCCCCCTCTCAGTATCTGTGGGAATCCTAACAAAAGAAACCTCACATAAGAGATAATTACACATATCACAAACATTTTAATTTCTAGAGAGAAAGAGGAAGCAGGGTGATAATCATTCAATTCGCTAAATTAAAAGCATTCAATATCTAACACACTAGTCCTTCAAGTGAACAACACTAAGCTAGATCATAACCTTAAACAAGCACATTTCATACTTTTAGATTCAAGACAACACTGACCAACCCAAATGGATTAGTCTAAAGAGTACAACAATCAACAAGGAAGGTACATACAACTTTCTTTCCGAATAAGAGTAATCATCGACCAAGACATCAATAAGCACACAAAGCACATATAATCACTCAAAAATACCAACATCAAGAAGGTGGAAACAAGGTGTGAACACACATGTCACACACAAGTTAAGGTCTGCTCAAAAGACTACGCAAAAGAACAGAGCATGAGTCCTAAAGATCTTCAAGATCCTATGCCTCAATCACACACACACAAAAAGAGGAGAAGCATAAAAACATAAGGTCGATACACCTCACACAAACTAAGGTCATAAGAGACCCCACAGATCCCAATGTTTGCAACATGGGCTCTGATACCAAATGTAATGCCCCGCCCAAAAACCCCGAAGGGATAAAGCTAAATCAAACAAATGGAGTGCACAAAATATTTATCTATTTATTTATTTCTTTTTTTCTTTTTTTATAAATTAAATATAACATAATGATACAATGAGTTATCAAAAGCTCAAATAACACAACAGAAGACTAAACAATACCTAAGGAGTTTTCCCAATGTGATTACTTAATTTAACATCTAACTCAGCTCACGACATTTAATCCAATTAAGAGGGTTAACTTAATAACACGTTATTACTTAAACAAGGATATAATTTGTTCAGTAAATTAAAATTATAGATAATAGGACATGTTCATCCATTATGGTTAAATTTTAGATGACATGATGAGGTTTATCCCTTAGAGTTAAAACTATGGATAACATGATTAGGTTCATCCAATAAATTTTAACCATTCATTACATTCAACTTTACCTTAAACACATGCCATGCATATAGTTTTATAACACACTTTAATTCATTATAAACTAATGAGTTCTTTCCATGCATACTTAATTTCATTATCAATAATTGAATATATTCCATTATTCTAATCTACATTCTTTCATGATCCAATTTCTGCATTTAATATGATGACTAGAAACATGCATTTAAAATTAATTTCATCTAATCCACTTGATACATTCTAACACAATGCCATCCATACATGATAAAAACTAAAAAGGAACATAAGGACATAAGCACCACATAATACCAAATTTATATCGGAGTTCACTCCTAGAGGGCTACATCTCTGGGTCTGCTCAATTGCAAGACCCATATGATCATTAAATAAGTTAAGAATACATAAGGTTCACATCAATTACAATCCTATCATCAAGGTGAACATAACCAATATACAAACGACCACATGGGTCAAATAAATACATAAAAGATCCTTGAATAGGAAAGGATCCAATTGAACATAATAGAAGCAAATACAAAGGTCCACTGGAGCATCTGTAAAACTAAGTCATCGCAACCCAAGGTCTAGCATAACATCAAGTTCTCACAAGGGCATAAGCAATAGGATGACTCCACAAAAGTGCTCCTATCAAGACAACACAACCACACACTAGCAAACATAGGAGACAAGTGTCATCACACAACCTAGTATGGTTACCATGGTAGGTCTTCATAGGTTCTAGCCCCATCCACTTGCTTACCCTGGCAACCTAATACGAACCTCCCACACATCCAAGCCTCATGTGGACCCACCCATCCTTTCATGGAGACAAGGATGGTTGTTTGCTATTTCAAGCCTTCTCACTGCATGTCGAGTCTGTACTAGCACTCATTCCATCTGTGAGGCACAATTATCTTACTTAGTGATTCAATAGCTAACTCTCAAAAATGCTATTAGATTATCACTTATGAGACACACTTCTGATGGGTTACCCAATAGCCACTTTGGGTGCAGCCCCCAATCGAAAGCCACTTCCCCATACGACACTAGACCAAACTCAACAAACTCCTAAACCCAAGCATACACATGCTCAAGCAAACGAAGTTCAAAATGGAGGGAATACCATTTTGTCAAACACGACTTCATATGAGGTGCATTGACTGACGGTACTCTAACTATTGACCTGACCATCTATGGTCAACCACAAATCATCATTCGACACCCACATAAAAGACATGACTAGTTACAACACCATCACAAGACAATAGTCAAACTCGAGGTCGAAGACAGAACAGGTATCCCAAATCAACCAAATGACAGGGTCCAATCAAATAAATCAAGGTCTTGCCATTACTTAAGAAAATATGAATGCATAAATTTAAACATGCATAGGCAATAAACCAGAAAATACAATCTTTTTTTCCATATTTATTAAACCTTTAAAAAAATTGATCGAGTTTTCTAAAATATCTAAGTTTGATTGGAGTTTGTCTACCTTATTTAGGTACAAGTCATTCATGGTTTACTAACTTACTAAAGTTCAATTACATCAGGTAATAATTCAAATATTTCATTGTGAGTTTTAAAACCAAAATCACATTAATATAATTATAATTATATTTAAAACATATAAATTAAATGTATCTTAATTAACCAAAATTTGATATTTATTTTCCAAAATAAAATCATCATCTTTATTCTTGCTCGAAATAATTAACCCACTCTCATCTTTAGTAAAACGGGAATATGCTTTCAAAAAATAGAGAAATACACTTAAAGGGAAATAAAATCGATGATCATTTTCCAAATCTAATGATGCTTCCTTGCATGTGTATAACAAAATACAATCTAATATTAATTAATACATATGTATTAATCCACAATTAATAAAATATATACTAATTAATAATTGATATTAAATTTAGAAAATTATTTATTAATTAATATATATATATAATAATCCATAATTAGTAATATATATATTTAATTAATAGTTAATAATAAAAGAGAAAACTATTAAAAAAATTTAAATAATTAAAAAAATTAAAATATTTTCATAGCCAAAATATACTACGCAATGGAGATTAAATTTAATAAATTTAAATAAATTAAAAAAATTATAACTTCCACTACGGGGCCCACCCACAGCTCCTACGACCGCATTGTGGACACAGGGTTCCTACGACCACCTTGTCGATACAGGCTGCTGCGGCCACATTGGGGTTGCAAGCTCCTATGGCCACCATTGTGGTTGCAATCTTCAGCTGCGAATCCGCATGGAGGAGGGGCATGAGTTGAGCCTCAGCTCTTTCGCCCTCCAACCCAAAATCCACCAAAATAAAATAAATTACATTTATTTAAAATAAACAAAAAGAACATAAAAACCCAGATTTCATAAATCTCCAATCTCGTACAGAGACTCAAATATAATATTTTTTTTAATACAACTTTTAAAAACAACAATGAAATCCCAGTCTCACACAGAGACTAAAATATATATTTAGTTTTTTGTACAAACTTTAAAAAAAAAATATGAAACCCCATATTTTTCAACGAAAAATCATTTTAGGCAACAAGAATCATTTCTCACACATTATTCCACCATTCAGCCAAACTCTAGACTAATCTCTTAATCAAACATAATCTTGAGAGCTTTCAATGGAGATTTAAACCAAAACAAATACAAGAGAATACCAAACCCAATCTTTGATTAAGCAAAGAACCAAAATGATACATAGATTCATACCTCATTTAGCAATCCTCGATGAGATTTGTTGCAGAGGCCAACCTCCAAGCTCCAGATCCATTCTTCTCTTGGAGAAATATTTTTCCCCAAAATTTCTCAAGAGCATCTTTGAAAATATCTCTTCGGGAATTATTTTTCCAAAAATTATTCTCGCCCCCAAATATTTTCAAACCTTAGGTTATATGGGAGAATTTTTGTCTAAAAATATCCTTTTTGCATTTAAAATATTTTTATTTAAAATACCATCCCAAAATTCTTTTTCTAATTAAAATTGATTTTCTTTAAATAACTAAAATCAACCTTTCTATTTCAAAATGCCAACAAGATTAAATTAATTCCATTTCACTTAAATTTAAATCTTTCATTTCAAAAGAATAACTGGAAATATTCATTATTTAAAATTAGCCATTTAATTGAACTTGCTACCAACCCGAATTGAGCAATTCTAATTAACGATAAATTACATAAAAAGGGTTCCTATTTAATTTAGTCCCCCAATGTACTAATGTGTAAACACACATTAAATCAAACTAAATACTAAGAATTAATTACTCAATTTAACCATAGACAAGCATGCAACTCAAGAAGGTCAAACAGACAGACGACTTGCATACCCAACCAAAGGGAATACTAATGATGACTGACAATGCTCACTTGAGCATGACTATGGTCAAACAAGGGTCTTACAACCACCTAATACAAACTCTAAGGGCCAAAGTGGTACACTCAAACCTATGAATCCAGGTGGAGATGAACCTCGCACCCATGCGGTAGTGTACCTGAAATCTCCTACAACCAAGAATCGTACATGAATACATATATATACTTAATTAAAGTGTTATCCCAAGATTAATAACACTAAATAGGAGAACTAATAAACTTGCATATGAATTGGACCGACTATATTGTTAACCTAGATGCTTAGGGTTTTAGGTTTTGGCCACCGACCTAATTGTTGTCTATAAGGTCAATGATGATTTTCATTTTGAAGTTGTTGGCAAATGAATGTATGTGAGGTGATTCTTGCCAGACCAAAGAAGTAGAGATTTGCTGAGTGCGATTGCAGATGTAAAGGAACTAAAGTGGATCTGCCTTGGCATTGAGTGTTCTTATTAGATCAGTGTATTACCTGTTGACTTCTAACCATTTCAGCAGTTGGAAAATCCCTTTACCCGATATGTTTAAAAGGCTTTTAGTAAATCCTTTAACAGGGTGACTCAAACTCATTGAGTTCTTCAAATCCTCTTACAAGTAACCTTTAACAGGGTTTTAACCTCTAACCAAGTATTTAGCCATCCCTTAACCGGGTGGTCCCTAGCAGGATCGGTTCCTAGCAGAGCCAGTTGTAAAGTCTTTAACTGGACTAGGCTCCTAACAAAGCGAACTTCAGAAGAGTTCAAGAGCAAATAATATGAGTAAACATAACTGACATCATCCTTGAGTAATCATCCACACATAATATGAAATATTTATCACCATAATAACTTTGAACTTTCATGGGACCACAAAGATTAGTGTGCACAAGATCTAAATTTCCTTTAGAAGTTTAGGACTTACTTGTGAAGATTGATCTTGTCATCTTACCCATCTAGCATCCTTCGCACATAGCATTCTCAGGTTTTTCCAAGCTCGGTACACCTCTTACTTGGTGCTTCTAACTTATTTTGATTAGATTATCAAAATTTACATGACAAAACCTTTTATGCCATAACCAGGTATCTTGTATTTTAGCATACAGACAATTGTTCTAAGTTGAGTCAAGATGAAATGTATTACCTCTTGTTTGAGTCCTAGTAGTAGCTAACTTTCCATGCTTCTCATGAACTTTGACAATTCCCTTCTAAAATTCTATTCGGTATCTTGTATTGTTTAGTTGTGCTACACTCAACAAATTGTATTTCAAACCTTCAACTCAATATACATCATTACATTTAGCATTCTCAAGAAGTGTGATAGAACCTTTACCTCTCACCGGATGTGGTGCATCATTACCAAATCTTACATAACCTCCATGACAATCTTCTAATTTTAAAAACTTGTGTTTATCTCATGTCATGTGATGTGAGCATCCACTATCTATTATCCAAGTATCATTATTATTTATGTGAGATATTAAAGCTTTTTCTTCGTACCTTTTTTCATCTGATCCATCTTTAATAGCCATATAAACAACTTCCTCTATTTTTGTTTCATCAGATTTATCATCATTGGATTCCTCATCAACTACTATGAATGTCTCTCTATCTCTTCTTCTGAAGTCTCGGTGTCCTCTGTAGTGACTATCTTTCTGTTTGTCATCTTGGTATTCTCTCTTTTCAGTAGAATCTTTGTCCCAACAGTTAGAAGACATATGTCCTATTTTATCACAATTGAAACATTTCAACGGTAGCTTTCCTTTATACTTACCTTTGCCTCTCAGTAACCTTCTGGCCAATAGTGCTTCAAACTCTTCTTGCTTTCTGATTTCCTAATATAGTTTGTGAACTTCTTCCGTGTTTTTATGAAATCTCTCACTTGATCCACTATGATTTCCTTCAGCATAATTATTCATTCTATCATCATAGTCATCAGATTCACCAAGATGAAAAGAATTGAATTCAGATTCAACTTTATTTACCGAAGACCCACTGTTATCAAAATTACTTAACTCAAATGCATGTAGGTTATCGATAGTAGCATCCAAAGAGACTGGCATGTTTGGTACAAACCTTAATTCATTGATTGCAGAGACTTGAATGGCATAAGTAGGTAGAAGTGTTCTCAGCAACTTACTTGTTACATCCTTTTCTTCAAGAGTTCCTCCTACTCCTTGTATCTGATTGACTGTTTCCTTTAACCTTGTACTGTATTGTGTTATGTTCTCACCTTCATTCATTCTCATGGATTCAAGTTGACCTCTTAGACTATCCACTTTTTCTCTTTGAACATGTTCATCACCACCATACACAGATATGAGCTTAGTCCACATCGCCTTTGCATCATTACAACCTTCTAGATCATTAAACTCTGAGTTGGTCAATGCTAATGTTATTTCAATCATTACTTGAGTGTGTTCTTGCTTTGCTTTTATCTCTTCTATTGTCATCGGGTAGGTACTCGATGCAATGTAATCATTCTCCAAATAATATGTAGCATATTCTCCAATTCCTGATAGGTGCAGCTTCATTCTTTTCTGCCATGTGGAGAAACTTGACTTGTCCAGTTTTGGTGCATCCCTCTTATACATCTTCGGATCTTGCCTCAAGTGCCTTTAAAATTTACTTCTAGAGTCCAAAGCTCTGATACCAATTGTTAATAAGATGAGAGGGGGGTGATGAATCATACAAACTTAATCTTCAATGTATTCAATAGATTCAACCTCGGTAGCTTTTATTTTAGAATATAACTAAAAACTATAAAACATGCAAACTCATAAACAAATAATCTTCACAACACATATAACACCATATTTAACGTGGAAACCCAAATAAGGAAAAACCACTATGGGATTTCAGACCCACTAAGAAATATACTCTTCTATAGTATGCTTGGTTAGAAGTAAATCTTGTTAAACATTATATACACATTGCTAGATGTGACCTAGTTAAGGGATTTTCCTCAGATCTATTAGAATCTTGCACTTTGTTAGAAGTGACCTTGTCAAAGGATTTCAAACACTCAACAAGAATGTTACCTTGCTAGAGGATTTACAAATAAGACTGTTAAGTCCACTCGGTTAAGAGATTTTATGTCACTTAAAAAATAAATAACAGTAACAAATATATCTACAACTTCACATCTAAAAATGCTAAAGAAAATTCTATGTGCTCAATATGATTTAAGATAATCTTGACATAGACTTATCTTGCTCCTTGCTGGGCTTTCTTAATCTATTCTTCAATCAGATCTTCAAGCTTCTATGCTTGGTAATCACCTCTATAGCATAACTGTGCATACATTTGCCTGCATACATTGTTCATCAACAATTCCTTATTTATAAACAATTTCTAACTGCATAATCTCCTTGATCACATTTCCCATGATCAATCTTAACCATTAGATCATCAAAAATGACTAGGTTCATTGAATCCTTCGATCTGAAAAATGTTTTACCTCGCCTTGGAACTTGCATTCCTTCCTTGGAACTTGTGCTAGGTTATTGCAGCTCAATCTATGTTGTAGATCTTCCTTTTGATTTTCCATTGCCGTAGATCTTCAACAAACTTCATGCACAACATACCAATAGTCTCTACATCTCCAGCTCATCGCCATCCTTCATTTAATAATGCTTGTATTCATCCTATGTGATTTGTTATTGCTCGGTTGTAACTCAATAAATACTAAACTTCACTTGATAGACTTTCTGCCTTCATTAACCGATATCGATAACCTTAGGGTTTACCGACTAGGTTCTTTGCTCAGTAACATAGAATAGTATTAAACTTATATTCATCTACTGAATGAAATCTTTTCATATTCATATTCAATCAATGAATACACACACACACACACACACATATATATATATGATATCATTATAATCAAAACAACAAAATCTCATCATTGTCTAACTCGGTAATAGTTGCCCATTGAATAACTTATTGCTCCCCTTCATTCTCACATTCTTTCTATGTCACTTATCGACATCTTAATACTCATCAAAACATACTTCTTAAGATATGGCAACATCATACTGAATTAGAAAATCAATTTCTTGACATCAATGACAAAATAATATTATTAAGATAGTAAACATCTTTAATTCAATTATATCAACAACCTTCTCAATATTGTAATTGAAATGCCAACAATCTCCCCCTTTGCCATTGATGACAATACCAATTTTAAAATGGAAATACCAAAATGATTTGTTTCAATGATTTGGATTCAGATTGATGTTAGACTTCTTCATCCATCTTCTCCATTTAGCATTTAGTCTTCTCCCCCTTTCTTTGGTCTTCTCCATGTAGTCTTCTCCCCCAGTCAATAGTCTTCTCCCCTTTGACAACAATGCCAAAATGTGAAAGAACTAATTCATGATTTCTTCCTCTGAGAAGTGATGTCCTTGCTGGTTAAAATGTATCATCTCAGTCTCGACCAGAGCAACTTGTCTTCAATTCCTATTATCTGCACAACTTTAGAAAACCTCCTAAAGTGTGTAAATCAACATCAACTCATAAAAAGTATTCTGTAGAGTCATCAAATTGATGCTTTCACCGAACTCTGTTAGTGAGTAGAAGATAGGGGTAGGACCCCTAACTTGCTTTTGAGATACTCAAAAGTGTCCCTTGGCAGTGGCTTTGTGAAGATGTCTGCAATTTGTTCCATTGTGCTAACATATTCTAACACAACTTTCTTTTCTTGAACTTCTTCTCTAAGATAATGATACTTTATAGAGATATGCTTTGTCTTAGAGTGCATTACTAGATTCTTTGAAATGTTAATAGCACTAGTATTATCACATAATATAGTTACTGGCTCGGTAACTTTCTCATTTATACCTTCCAATATTTGTTTGATCCAAGCTATATTGGTGCAATTCAATGCTACAGCGACATATTCAGCTTCAGTTGTTGACTGTGAAATGCATCCTTGTTTCTTGCTAGGCCAACTAACTAGTCTTTCTCACAAAAAGAAAGCTCCACCACTTGTGCTTTTCCTGTCATCAATGTTTCCTACCCAATCAACATCAGTATAGACTTTTAAATCAAAATAATTCCTCTTTTCATATACTAAGCCATAGTCTTCAGTGCCTCTCAGGTATCTAAAAATTCTCTTGATTATTGTCATATGGGTTTCTTTGGGATCTATAGAAAATCTTGCAACAATGCTACTACATGTGCTATATCCGGCCTACTATGTACTACATATTGCAACTTTCCAATCATAGATTGGTAAAGTGTCTCATCAACAGATGGAGATTCATCATTCTTTGATAGTTTATAGTTGGTAGTCATAGGAGTACTTACAGGTTTAGAATCCTCCATTCCAAATTTATTCAAGATTTCCTATATGTACTTGGATTGAGTAATGAAAATCTCATTTTTCATTTGTAGTATCTGTAAACCTATAAAATACTTTATTTCACCGATTAATGACATCTCAAATTCTTTGCACATTTCATTTCCAAAGTTCTTGCATAAAGAGTCATTTCCACAAAAAATAATATCATCAACAAATATCGCTGAGATCAGTATTCCATTATCCTCATCATTCTTCATATACATGTTGATGTTTTCACTTGTTCTTATAAAATCAATCTTGATTAAGTAAGAGTGCAATATCTCATACCATGCTCTAGATGCTTGTTTCAGACCATATAAAGCTTTGTTCAATTTACATACTTGATCTTTATTCTTCTCTTCAAAAAATCCTTTAGGTTGTTCAATGAAAACTTCTTCTTCCAATATACCATTCAGAAATGCAGATTTAACATCCATTTGATATATCTTGAAATTTTTGTAAGCAACATATGCCAACAATGTTCTTACTTCCTCAAGTCTGGCCACAGGTGCAAAAGTCTCACCATAGTCTATTCCTTCTTCTTGAGCATAACCTTTGCAAACTAGTCTTTCTTTATTTCAAATGACCTCACCTTTTTCATTTAGCTTGTTTCTAAAAATCCACTTTGTATTGATTACATTTTTGTCTTTTGGTCTTGGGACCAATGTCCATATTTCATTCTTCTTGATTTGATCAATCTCTTTTGTCATAGCATTTACCCAGTCTTCATTGTTAAATGTCTCTTTTACTATCCTCGGTTCAAATTTAGATATCAGACATGTGTTCTATCTCAGTTTGTTCCTTGTCATCATTGGATCATCCTTATCTCCTATAATTTGACTTCATGCATGATTTCTTCTGACATATTTGGCTAATATAGGCTCAGTAGGCTCTGTATGATCTTCTTCATCACTCGATAACTAGATATTTTCTTTATTTTCTTTAGCAACTTTATTGATAGGACTTCTCTGTTGAACATATACAAATTCTTCATAATCTTCTGGTTCTTTAGAATTTCCTTCATCATTTCTTTCTGCAAATTCATCAATTTTCGCATTTGCACTTTCCACTATTTTGTTAGATGATTTGATCAGACATTTAAATGCTTTACTTCTACAAGATAACCAAGAAATGTTCCTTCTTCACTTTTCTGATCTAACTTTCCATTTTTGTCATCTTTGTGAACATAGCATCTACTTCCAAAGATTTTAAAATAACTAACATTAGGTTTCTTATCATACCAGATTTCATACGGTGTATTCATAGTTCCTTTCTTTAGTTGTACTCGGTTCAGGGTGTAGACTGCAGTGCTTATTGCTTCTCTCCAAAATTTTTGAGGTACCTTCTTTTCTATCATCAGGGTTCTAGAACAATCTACAATAGATTTGTTCCTTCTCTCAGCTATCCCATTTTGTTGTGGAGTTCTCGGTGCAGACACTTGTCGCTTTATACCATGATCATTGCAGAATAAGTTAAATTCCTAGAAGTGAACTCTCCTCTATCAGATCTAAGACATTTCAGCTATCTTCCTATTTCATTTTCAACTCTTGCCTTGTACCATTTGAAGATTTGAAAAGCTTCTAATTTTTCCTTTAAAAGCATAACTGACATCATCCTTGAGTAATCATCCACAAATAATATCAAATATTTATCACCATAATAACTTTGAACTTTCATGGGACCACAAAGATCAGTGTGCACAAGATCTAAAATTCCTTTAGAAGTGTAGGACTTACTTGTGAAGCTTGAGTTGAGTGAAGATGAAATGTATTACCTCTTGTTTAAGTCCTGATAGCAGCTAACTTTCCATGCTTGTCATGAACTTTGACAATTCCCTTCTGAAATTCTATTCGATATCCTGTATTATTTAGTTGTGCTACACTCAAAAAAATGTATTTCAAACCTTCAACTCAGTATACATCATTACATTTAGCATTGTCAAGAAGTGTGATAGAACCTTTACCTCTCACCGGACATGGTGCATTATTACCAAATCTTACATAACCTCCATCATAATCTTCTAATTTAACAAACTTTTGTTTATCTCCTATCATGTGATGTGAGCATCCACTATCTATTATCCAAGTATCATTATTATTTATGTGAGATATTAAAGATTTTTCTTCATACCTTTCTTCATCTGATCCATCTTTAATAGCCACATAAACAACTTCCTCTATTTTTGTTTCATGAGATTTATCATCATTGGATTCTTCATTGGCTACTAGGCATGTCTTTCTATCTCTTCTTCTGAAGTCTTGGTGTCCTTTGTAGTGATTATCTTTTTGTCTGTCATCTTGGTATTCTCTCTTTTCAGTAGAATCTTTGTCAGGGCAGTTAGAAGCCATATGTCCTATTTTATCACAATTGAAACATTTCAAAGGTATCTTTCCTTTATACTTACCTTTGCCTCTCGGTAACCTTCTAGCCAATAGTGCTTCAAACTCTTCTTGCTTTCTGATTTCCTCATACAGTTTGTGAACTTCTTCTTTATTTTTATGAAATATCTCACTTGCTCCACTATGATTTCCTTTAGCATACATATTCATTCTATCATTGTAGTCATTAGATTCACCAAGATGAAAAGAACTGAATGCAGATTCAACTTTATTTACTAAAGATCCACTGTTATCAAAATTACTTAACTCAAATGCATGTAGCTTACCGATTGTAGCATCCAAACAGACTGGCATGTTTAGTATAGACCTTAATTAATTGATTGCAGAGACTCAAATGGCATAAGCAGGTAGAAGTGTTCTCAACAACTTACATGTTACATCCTTTTCTTCAATAGTTCCTCCTGCTCCTTTCATTTGATTGACACTTTCCTTTAACCTTGTAGTATATAGTGTTATGTTCTCACCTTCATTCATTCTTATGGATTCAAGTTGACCTCTTAGACTGTCCACTTTTTCTCTTTGAACATGTTCATCACCACCATACATAGATATGAGCTTAGTCCACATCGCCTTTGTATCATTACAACCTTCTAGATCATTAAACTTTGAGTCGGTCAATGCTAATGTTATTTCAATCATTGATTGAGTGTGTTCTTTCTTTTCTTTTATCTCTTTCACTGTCATTAGGTAGGTTCTTGGTGCAATGTAATCATTCTCTAGATAATATGTAGTACATTCTCCAATTCCTGATAGGTTCAGCTTCATTCTTCTCTGCCCTGTGGAGAAACTTGAATTGTTCAGCTTTGGTGCATCCCTCTTATACATCTTCCGATCTTGCCTCAAGTGCCTTTAAACTTTACTTCTGAAGTCCAATGCTCTGATACCAATTATTAATAAGATGAGAGGGGGGGGGTGAATCATAAAAACTTAATCTTCAATGTATTCAACAGATTCAACCTCGGTAGCCTTTATTTTAGAATATAACCAAAAACTATAAAACATGCAAACTCATAAATAGATAATTTGCACAACACATATAACACCAGATTTAACATGGAAACCCAAATAGGGAAAAACCACTATGGGATTTCAAACCCACTAAGAAATATACTCTTCTATAGTATGCTTGGTTAAAAGTAAATCTTGTTAAACATTATATACACATTGCTAGATGTGACCTGGTTAAGGGATTTCCCTCAGATCTATTAGAATCTTGCACTTTGTTAGAAGTGACCTTGTCAAAGGATTTCAAACACTCAACAAGAATGTTACCTTGCTAGAGGATTTACAAATAAGACCGTTAAGTCCACTCGGTTAAGAGATTTTATGTCACTTAAAAAATAAATAACAGTAACAAATATATCTACAACTTCACATCTAAAAATGCTAAAGTAGATTCTATGTGCTCAATATGCTTTAAGATAATCTCAACATAGACTTATCTTACTCCTTGCTGGGCTTTCTTAATCTGTTCTTCGATTAGATCTTCAAGCTTCTGTGCTCGGTAATCACCTCTGTAGTATCATTGTGCATACATTTGCCCACATACATTGTTCATCAACAAGTCCTTATTTATAAACAATTTCTAACCACTTAATCTCCTTGATCACATTTCCCATGATCAATCCTAGCCATTAGATCATCAAACTTGACTAGGTTCATTGAATCCTTCGATCTGAAAAACATTTTACCTCACCTTGGAACTTGCATTCCTTCCTTGTAACTTTTACTAGGTTATTGCGGTTCAATCTATGTTGTAGATCTTCCTTTTGATTTTCTATTGCCGTAGATCTTCAACAAACTTCATGCATGACATACCAATCATCTATGCATCTCCAGCTCATCGGCATCCTTCATTTAATAATGCTTTTATTCATCCTATGTGATCTATTATTGCTCGATTGTAACTTGGTAAATACTAAACTTCACTCGGTAGACATTCTACCTTCATTAACCGATATCGATAACCTGAGGGTTTACTGACTAGGTTCTTTTATCAGTAACATAGAACAGTATTAAACTTATATTCATCTAGTGAATGAAATCTTTTCATATTCATATTCAGTCAATGAATACACATATATATATGATATCAACATAATCAAAACAACAAAATCTCATCATTGTCTAACTCGGTAATAGTTGCCCATTGAATAAATTATTCCTCCCCTTCATTCTCACATTCATTCCATGTCACTTACCAACATCTTAATACTCATCAAAACATACTTCTTAAGATATGGGAACATCATACTGAATCAGAAAATCAATTTCTTGACATCAATGACAAAATAATATTATTAAGACAGTAAACATCCTTAATTCAATTATATCAACAACCTTCTCAATATCCTTATTGAAATGCCAACAATTGAGATGAGATATTAGGTTTTGAGAAGATCTAGATGTTACCAGTTTATGTCTTTTACAGTCATACTGTGTTTTATCGGTAGTGCCTTGATTTAGATTAGTGATATTGTTTACCACTTAGTGCAGTCTTTGCAATTTAAGTTATTTAAGAAGTTTTTGTCTATATTGATTCACCCCCCTCTCAGTATCTGTTGGGTATTTACTATTCATCATTATTCATCATTCAATAGATCATGTGTATGTAATAGATTCATGATGTAATGGTATTTTTAAAGATCATGTATGGGAGGATATTATTGTAAAGGGTTATTTCAATAAAGGGTTTAGGGTTTTAGACCAGAATAGATAGAGCTTAACTGGAACTATATTCAGACATAGAAGATGCTATCTTTGCAGTTCACACACTTCTCTAGATTGTAGTCTAGATTTATATGTAGTTAGTGAGGCTCCTTTTGTGATTGAGTAGTGTGCTCTAGGCTGTAAGCCTTCCTGCAAATGCAGACCCCTATATTTTGTAATATCTCTTCATATGACTAGTGGATTGATATTGTGGGTCACAAATCCCATTATGGTTTTTTGTCTTTGAGGTTTTCCTCATATAATTTTGTGTTATGGTGTTCATTTATGTGATTGGCTTATTGGTTTCTTTACTTCTTTCAATTTTATATGTACTGGTATACCTGTTGGTGTATGCATGGTTTAATAAGGCCAAAATTGATAATTCCAGTATAACAGTGATTCATCCCCCCTCTCAGTGTTATTGGATTCCAACAACTATATCCCAAAAAATATACATTTTCTCCTTTGTTGTCCAACTTTTTTCTCAACTCATTTGGCACGTGCATATGCCACACATCCAAATACTCTCATATGAGAAATATTATGTTTTCTTCCACTCTACGCTTCTTCCAGAATCATATTGATAACACTTTTAGTGGGACATCTATTAATTATATATGCTACACATGCTACAGCTTCAACCCAATATTCATTTGACAAATGTTTTGCCTTCAATATTCTTCTTCCCATTTCCATTATTATTCTATTTTTCTTTTCAGCTATACCATTTTGTTGAGGGGTGTATGTAGTGGTAAATTGATCATGGATTCCATTCTCTTTGCAAAATTTTATGAAGTCACTTGAGATGTATTCACCACCTCTATCCATTCTTAATGATTTCATTTCATGTCCAATTTGATTCTCAACATGTGTCTTGAATTCACGAAAATAGTCAAACACCTCATGCTTATGTTTTAGAAAGTACACCCATACTTTTCTTGTGAAATCATCAATGAATATCAAGAAATAGTAGCTTCCACCAATATAGGGTGATTGCATTAGCCCACACAAATCTGAGTGAACGATCTTCAATGACTTATTTGCACGAATTGACTTTTAGGCTAGAAATGATTCTCTATGTTGCTTACCCAAAATACAACCTTCACATATTCTATCTAGTTTTTCTATTAGTGGCAACCCCTTCACCATTTTCTTCTTATGTAATAAGTTTAAGCTTCCAAATTTGAGATGCCTAATTGTTAGATGCCATAACCAATTTTCATATTTAGTTTCAGCTTGATAAACTACTTGGGGAACTACTGCAACTTTTTCTTCACACACTTGTGGCTTCACTAAGGGGTATTCTTAAACAATCTCTAACTTCAAATCTGGTTTTATCCTTAGGGGAAACATTATATTGTTTTTCATTTGGACTTTTTCTATGAGATAATTGCTTGGAAATTTGTCTAAAACTGTGCATTCTTTGTTCTTGGAATAGACAAATTTCATTTGGACTTTTGCTATGAGCTGATTGCTTGGAAATTTGTCTAAAACTATGCATTCTTTGTTCTTGAAATAGACTACACCCCTTTTGAATGAGTTTCCCTATACTCATTAATTTATGTTTCAGCCTAGGAATAAAATACACATCTAAAATATACTTTTTCTCCCCCTTTTTTGTTAGAATGTTGACACTACCTTTACCCATAACTGAAACATTGTTGTCATTCCCCAATGTTACATCTGACTTTACACTCTCATCCAAACTTGAAAACATTTCCAAATTTCTAGTCATATGTTTGCTACAACTTGAGTCTAAAAACCATATGTATTTCTCATTTTCTTATGCAACATTACAAGATATGAACATGTTGTCCTGAGTTTGATTTTCCTTGGTAAAATTTGCACCTTTTTGTATAGAATCATATTGCTTCTTTCTACATTCATTTATGTAATGCCCAAATTTCTTGCAATAATGACATTGGATTGAGTATTTGTCATACCTTTAGCTTTAGGACTGATTTTGAGTTGATGTTTTATAGTTGCCTCTTCTAGTTGAGCTTGATGGGCTGCTACCTCTTCCACTTGAGTTTAATGGGCCACATCTTCCACCTCTATTTGAATTTCTTCCTCTACCTCCAAAATTTGTTCTTCTTTTACCTCTACTATGGCTGATTGAGACTTATTTTTTGAATGCATGCTCCAAATTTGAATTTGTTGACCTTCTCAGTCTATGCTCATGATAAATGAGTGATGCATGAAGCTCATCCACTAAAAATTGTGAGAGATTCTTTGTCTCTTCTATGGCCACCACAATAGATTCAAATCTTGTAGGCAATCTTCTCAAAATATTTTTAACTACTCTTCTTTCTTCAAGGTTTACACCATGAGATCTAATTTGGTTTACCAATCCAATGATGTAAGTGAAAAATGAGTCTATTGTATCTAATTCTTTCATGTAAATTGTTTCAAAATCCCTTCTTAGCATTTGCAACTTATCTATTTTCACCTTTTTCATTCCTTGATAGGTTGTTCGAAGAATTTCCCATGCTTGCTTGGATTTTGTTGCTTCTTGAATCCTTCGAAAAAGGATTTCATTCACTCCTTGAAAGATGAAGAAGGGGGATTTTGAATCTTTCTTTTTATTTTCCTTCAATAAGTATTTCTTTGTTTGAGTTAATGCATTATATGATGTTGCATCTACTGGTTCTTGGTAGCCATTCTCAAGAAGCTCCCATTAATCTTGTACACAAAATAATGCCTTCATTGTGATTGCCCAGTAATCATATTTTTTTCCATTCAATTGAGGAATTTGTCTGTTTGTCAAATTTGTATTGGAAGTTGCCATTGTTGACTAAAAATATCTTTCTTGATAAACTCTTAATCTCCTTGAAAAAAACCTTTGAAATCTTCAGTCCACTAACCTTCAACTCTGATACCACTATTCGACAGAGAGGCAAAGGAGAAATAGAAAAAAAAGGGAAAATAAAAATCAAAGAGAAAGAAACAACTAAAACAATACAAAGAAAAATGACCCTTTTGTATATAAAAATTATATATATATATATATATATATCAAAACCCATACAGTTTGATTTGTATAACAGTGTTACAACACTTGAATTCCATTAAAAAAATAGACAATAAGCTTCCCATCTTTCTTTCTTCTTTTCTAGGTGCTACTGCAACTCCATATATATTTGCCCCTATTTTTCTATAATACTTACAAAAAATTCCATACTCTATCTATTAAGAGTTTCCATAACACTTCTAGACTCTTCCATACATATGCACAAGAGAAACAACAAAAACTCTTAAATTATTCAATGCATTTACTTCTATGTTGTACATCTAGTTCAGGGTTATCATAGATAGATTACAATAACATTTTTTTAATATTAAAATATATCCTATAAGCGTGTTTTAGAAGAAACAAGGAGTTGAAGAGATAGTGGTAGATAGAAAGCAGTCTACAAAGACATAGTTGGTGGGAGTAGTTGTTGATTAACTCCAACAGGTTTTACATCCCTCTTTTAGAGAGAAATTTAGAAGCATATAGAAACTTCCAGAAAATAATTATCATTCAGTCTTTTGCATAACTGATAGACATAATTTGTTTGCATGACTGACAAACTAGTAGCTAAAAGATGGAACTAAATATTCACGGTGGTGGAGTGAGTTAAGTAGCTGAAATTGCATGCACACAATGGAAAATGGTAGAACTAAATTTTGTGACTGTGGTGGAATTGAGCATTAATTCTCACATGATACTGCATGGTTAGTGCATGTTAATGGATTGATCAGTGCATGGTAGTTAGAATTCAACATCACATGCCATCATATTAATGATGGTGAGGTTCCTGCATCACTTAAAAAATTAATGTTAAATATCACGGCATCACAAGATATAGTTATTTTAGTTTAATTATAGAGACCTTCATCCAAAGGATGAATATGGATTTATAAGCCTCTATAACAACTCTTCCAAGTTTGATATTAATTATATTATAAATACAAGTAAAATAGATAGCAACGCATTTGAGTAGGTTATGAAAGAGGTTCAAAGATTGTTGGAATTATACGAGAGTGAGCAATAGATTTTTACTATTATAGGCCATAGCGTAAGAGCCTCCCGTTGACTCATGAGTTCTTACCAAATTCAAAAAACATTATTAGTATCCAGTAATTTAGTAGCATATTGTTGGCCATTTGGAGGAATTAATTATGTGTTGCATTGATGTTTTGTCATTGATGCCAACACTAGTTGTTTGGATGCTTTACCGACACGCTTATGGTCCCGGTAGGTTGAGTGGTTTCTGGTTGGTTTGGATTTGGCATCATCTGGTAGGCTCCAATATAATTTGGTTATTACATTGGCTTGTTCATGATACTCATCTTCATATTCAGTTAGGTGGCTTTGGTCTGGTGATCAGATATTATCCTGTTTGCTTGGAAGCTTGGCTTCTGCTTCTAGTGAGGGTTTCACTGACAGAGCTTTTGATGAAGATCTTTGATGAATTGTATAAGTGTTGTTGGTGCATCTTCCAGTGGATTTTTAGTATGTTGTTGGTGATCATGTTTGAGACTTGGCAGACGGAGATCATTGTTGTAGTGTATGGACCTATATTGGGTCCCAGTTGGTCTAGGTTATGGATCGACTTTAATGAAACATGTAGATTGGACCTCTTGATGTGTTTTTGGGATGTCTTATGTGTTGGATGTTATTTTTTTCATCTAAGGATTGTTAGATTCAATGATAGTCCCAAAGACACTGAGAGGGGAGGGGTGAATCAGTGTCTAACTGGTTTATAGAATATTTCTACTTATTTAAAACTTTGCATCCCAAAACAGTGTACTGGTAAATAAGAATTAATGCAGCAAATAAGAATAACAAAGACAGCATAGAAAACACACCATAACATAAGATATTTAACAAGGAAAACCGGTGTGGGAAAAACCTTGGTGGGATTTGTGACCCACAATATTTACTCACTGGCCAATGAATAAATACTACTTACAATAGGAGCCTGCACATGCAGGGAGGCCAACAGCCTAGAGATCACTGCTCAATAGAGAGTCACACTAACTACAAAATGGATTATTAAAATCCAATACAATGTACTGCTTCAAAACAACATCTCTCATGCTAGGTTTAGTTCTAGTTTAAGCTCAGTCAATAACCAAAACCTTCACTGTCAACTATATCACCTTATACCAAATTGCCTTATGCTTCTTGTCCATCTACTTCTATATAAAAATGACCTATAAGATCTCATACATATATGAGTCTATTACAATATACCATGTCGGCTTACAAAAGATATTAACATTAAAATAAAATAAATAATAGTTTATTCCATGTCGGCCTGAGTGCCAGTATGCATTGTTGCCAATGCCGGTGAAGTGCCTATCGATGTATGTAGAAGTTTATTGCCGGTGCCAGTATCTGGCGGTTGGTTTCCAGTTGGTTGCCATCAATGACAACATCCACTATTCTCATGAGAGTGTAGAATTCCAATAATCTCCACCTTTGGCATTGATGGCAACACTCATGAGAAAAATCCAAAAACTGTTTCCAAAAACAAAAGTCCAAAAAGATTCCAAAAAGATGTGCTCTGCCTAAGCAATTGATGTCCTCTGTACAAGCATATTTTTCTCTCCACTACTCCCCCTTTGACATCAATGACAAATGTTTGTCAAAAATAATCAAACAAGTGCAAAAAATTCACCTCAAAGTTTGTAACTGGTTGGTTACAATCTGAACAATATCTGCTAAAACTAAATTTAAACTCTTCATAAACTTTTTGCTATCATTCAAAGATTCCCCAGTTTGTTGGATCATGTCGGTGAGATAATGCATGTGTCTTCCGGTGATTGCTCTCCTTGAACTAATGCCTTAGAGATTTTAATTCTCTAAGAGATAAGATTGTCCAACTTAGGACCAAGTTTATTTTTAAGCTCCTAGGAATTTTACCTTATCCTTGCCTTCTCTTTCTCAAGTTTCTCTAATTTCTCCTCAAAAACTGTCATTTCCTTCTGAAAAACTCTATGTCCAGATGAACCAATTATATTATCTGGTATATCACCAATTTATTTCTATGTTTTCTGATCTCTTTTGGTATTTTGGTATGGTTTTGTCATTGATGTCAACACCTATCACTTATCAACTCTGGTATACAGTCATTGTTCACCGGCAAGAAAGTGACTTATGCACAGTCATCGGTATATAGCACACCGATAGGATATAATGATCACCGACACTTAGAATGATATGGAAAATGCATGGTTATGTTGAAGACATCATTTGGACACTTTGTCTTGGAGGTTTGTTAATTGGCATATTCGTATTTGCATATTTGCTGTTACCGGCAAATAGGTCTGGGTTACACCGGCAGGTTTATCATTTCAGATCAGAATGGTATGCTATGAAGATGACTTGTTATTGTTGTAAATGCATTAAGCCGACATGTTAAATCGGTTATTGCATTAGGTATTAATTTATTTTTGAATTGATTTTATTGTATTATCCTTTAGAGCTGACCTACTAAAATTGGTCTTAGGGTATGGTATATATGTAAGATCGGATGTGGAATGCGAAAATGAATTGTGTGAAGGTATATGCGAGAATAAGCAGAGCTATACATGTAGACGTCATTTGAAGGTTGAAGGAGGGTTTTGTGAAAACAATCAGAACTACATCAGTACTGAGTCCAGTATAGAAAGATGCTAATTTGAGCAGTACATTATTATTGGATTTAACCATCCAATTGTAGTCAGTGTGACTCCCATTTGTGTTTGAGCAGTGAGCTCTAGGCGCTTGGCCTTTTTGCATGTGCAAACACCATTTGTATACACTTACTATCTGCAGTAGTATCATCTGATTGTGGGTAAGGTTTCCCACCATGGTTCTTCCCCTTATAGGGTTTCCACGTACAAACATTGGTGTTATGTGTTGTGGATGTTATTGTCTTTTTGTTTCATACATTAATTCCTACTGGTATTACAATTAACTGTTAAAACTGTCTATTGACATATTAGACTGGTGCACCGGTGTTAAGCATTAAGTCAGTTAAGTTGTTTTTTGTTTGAATTTGTTTGACAACCGATTCACCCCCCCCTCTCAATTGTCTCTGGGACCTAACAATTGGTATCAGAGCTGAGTACTCTTTTTGCAGAAGTTTAACAACTTGAGGAGATCTAATGTCTACTAACTATTTCAAGAAGGACAGACTGAAACTTGATGGAACCAACTATGGCATATGGAAGATCAAGATGAAGACACATCTAAATTGCATTGGAAAGGACATCTAGGATGTTACAAAGAATGTCTATACTACTACTGTATAGGGTCAACCTAGTCCAGCTAACTTGGCTAAAAATGAAGAAAATGATTGCAAGGCAAGAGAAGCACTTTTGAGTGCATTATCAGATCAGCAAATCATGGGATTGTTGGATAGGTCTACTGCTAAAGCTATTTGGGATCATTTGGAAAAACTGAATGAAGGAGATTCCATAGTCAAAATTGCAAAACTTGAAAGCTTCCGAGTCAGGTATGATAATCTAAAAATGGAAGAAGATGAAAGGATTTCTACTTTTATGGAAAGAGCCAATGAAATTATTTTGGGTATTAAATGTTGAGGAGGAACCTTAAGTGAAAATGAAATTGTTTCAAAAGTTTTAAGAGGATTGCCACCAGCATACAAAATGAAAGTTACTGCTATAAATGAGTTAAGAACAATGCCTAACACATCAGTAACTAGGGATACATTGATTGGTAAACTTTCAGCTTTTGAAATTGAAGAATTTGGTCTTGTTGCTACTATAGAGACAGATTTAGCTTTTAAGGCATCAACATCATCTGCACCATCATTTGACATATCTAATTGGAAATCCTTCTATGCAAGAGAACTTGAAGAAAGAAGGAGAGAAAATGAAGAACTTGAAGAACTTGAAGCACTATTTGCAGGAAAAATGCCTAAAGGTCTAGTTGGAAGTAAGTATGAAGGTAAAGCACCCTTTAAATGTTTTAACTATAATAAGATTGGTCATATGGCTTCAAGATGCCCTAATAGACATGTTAGACTAAGAGAAGAAGCTAGAAGAACATACAAGCCTAACCTTGAATATCAGAGATACAAATTTAAGAAGAATAAAGACAAATCTTGTTATATTGCTAATGAAGGAGTAACTGATGATTCTGGTGAGGATCCAATAGACAATGGATGGGTATTTGTTGCTATTGCAGAAGATAAACTGACACCTATTGTTCAACTGGTAGAGTAGGCTCTAGCAGTTAAAGTTGAAGTTAAGGAGTGATGGATTATTGATTCAGGATCTTCACATCATATGACTGGTGATAAGGGTAAATTCCTAACCTTTCAAGAATATAATGGAGGCTTGGTAAAATTTGGAGATGATAAAGCTTATTTGATCAAAGGTAAGGGTACAATATCTCTTGATGGAAAGCATAATACTAACAATGTTTACTATGTTGAAGGTTTAAAGCATAATCTTTTGAGTGTTGGTCAGTTAGTTGAAAAAGGCTTTCAGTTACAATTCAAAAATGGAAAATGCAAAATCATGAATAGAACTGGTTTGGAAATTGCAACCGGTAATCAGACTACAGGTAATATCTTTCATTTGAATAATAGTGAAAAGACATGCTTTATTGTACATATTGATGAGAGTTGGCTATGGCATAAAAGACTTTGTCATGTAAATTTTGATTGTATGGTGAAAATCAGTACTACTAAAGCAGTTAGAGATTTACCTAAAATTGTTAAACCTCACAATCCAGTATGTAAGGAATGTCAATTTGGAAAACAAGTTACAACTACTTTTAAAAGTATTCCAGAAAAATCCAATAATGCTCTTCACTTAATTCATACTGATTTATGTGGTCCAGCTAGAATTAGAAGCTTACAAGGTGATAGATATTTCATGCTAATCATTGATGACTATTCTAGAATGTGGTGGGTTACTTTTCTCAGAGAAAAATCAGAAGTATTTGGGAAGTTCAAACTATTCAAAGCAATGGTAGAAAATGAAACCGGCAAGAAAATCAAATGTCTCAGATTAGATCAAGGAGGAGAATTTACATCTAAGGAATTTAATACATTCTGTGAAGTGAATGGAATCAGAAGATAGTTATTAGTACCTCGGACACCACAGCAGAATGGAGTTGTAGAAAGGAAAACAAAACTATCTTAGAAGTAGCTAGAAGTATGTTATCAGAAGCTATAAAGCAGAAAAATCAAACCCTAGTTGTTCTCCCCTCCCCAACTCCAAGGAGAGAGAAGGGAGGTCACTAGGGTTGATGGTTTTCACTTAGGAGAGACTTTACATTCAAAAGAGGGGCTGAAACCCACAAGATCCAATCCCACACAATGCAGGATTGGATTCTAAATGAGTTTCAAGGGTTAAGACACCAAGGATACCCTCTCTTGTAAAGAATATAGATAGAATGATTGAACTAGGATTGTATGTAGAAGCAAGAAAGATTCACTTATAAATAGAGATAGGGATACGGGATGAAGCTGCGGACCTAGAATTAACAGTAAAATGTCGAGACGATGTTGTTTTGCAAATTTGAACGAAAGTTGACGGGACGATGGTGCCCGGCGTGCACATGGTCCTCCAAAAAATTCGCGAAACGAAGGTGGATCTGTTCGTCTCTACACAAGGATTCCAGATCTTCAATTACAGCCGTGTACCTACAACCTACACATAGAAAAGAGAGGACGATTGGGGGGTTAGGGATTAGGGGTTTGCCTTTAGGTCAAACCTTGGTTTTGGAATTAACCAAGAAATGAGAATGCTGTAAATGTAAATGTTTGTAATGTAAACAAGTACTGATACCTTGTTGTAAGAATGTTTGTATTCTTACATGCAAAGGTGTAATGTATGTTGTATGTGATCTCCTCTTCAATGGTTGAATCCTTGTCTTGAATGCAACACCTAGCCTTGAATGGAGACTTAGAATACTCAATTGCTTGAAGGAATGCTTGAATGCTTGAATGTTTGTATGCTTGAATATCGCTTCTGCACCTTGCTTTTTCTTATTTTCTTCCTCTTTTCTCCTCCTTTTCTAGGAAAGGAAAAGTAGTTTATATACTTGTCAATTAGGGTTGAGAGATTGATTTTTCCGACCTTAGGCCGACCTAGAAACATTATTTTCCAATTTGCAAACTTCAAGACCCAATGCCCAAAAGGAGACCGGGCCCAAAATAGGGCCAGGGACCAGGGCACTAGGCGCCATGGTCTTGGGGGACCAGGGTGCTGGGCGCCATGGTCCCACCTCCCGGGACAGCAGGGTGCAAGGAGGGATCATGCAAAGGTGCAAAAAAATGCAGTTTTTGATGTCACAAGCAGGTTTCGAGGTCTCCATTCAGTTTCAACGTTGTGTCACCATCATGAGGACCCAAATGCAGTCGAAATTGCAAGTTTCACAATTTTAGGATGCTACATTTAGTCCCCACTTTAGCAGGAGTATAAGCGTACACTCATACTTCCGGTAAAGTACAAGGAAACAACATTGAAAAACTTTCACCACGTCAAGGAGGCAAGATACACCAAGCCCCTAGTGGACTAAGGATCTTATGACTTCGATTGACAAAGTAAAAGGGAAGATCACAAGGGAGAACCATGAATATTAGTAGTAAGGTTCCCTCACTATGAGTCATGTAAGAAAAATACTAAAAATTTTCGAGGCAAAGCTAAGTTCGCCAAGAAACTTTCAAGCATCTTGAAAAGATATGAACAGGATGTATGCCCCCCTACGTTAAAGCGATCACACACACCTCACTGGGGGTGATTGCTTTAAGGTAGTGATACATATAAGAAATGAGAGAGAAGCACGTTATCACAAGGATTTAGCCCCCAAGTGTGAGATAAGCCCAAGGATAATAGACACAAAACACAAAGCACAAGGTGACTTCACTTTCCTTGGGGTCAGTATGCTATATGATAATTCATGTATATCATATGTATGTATGCATAATTGTTCTTCATTCCCCAATCAAGGAAGGTCACCTAGAAGAAGGGAACACGTGTCTTTTGAGCCAACATGAGAGAGACCAAAAGAGATCTCAATGTTTTGCATCGTCCTCAAGTAGACAACACTAAGGACAACAAATAGAAGAATAAGAATAACACATAGAAGAAGTAACAAAAGAGATCAAGAGAGGAGGAGAGAGTTTGCTATGCTAATGAAACTAGTCTAGCACGTCATCCACCCCCCGATCTTGCTGATCAATATTTTAGGAAGGCGGGAAACATGCTAGAGGAGGAACATCCAACACAACAGATGGAGCTATCACAAGATCCAAACAAGGGCTATGTTCATGTTCCAAGCCACGTTGTTCTTGTCTAGGAGCTAGGATAAGTGCTTTAGAAAATTTGTTAGATAAATGGTTATCAACATCAACATATTCATATTCACTATCAAAATGAACAAGAGTAACATTTTCATCATGCATAACATTTTCATCTATATCATCATCAAGATTTATAAAATAGGATCTTTAACTCGCACAAGATCAAGACCATCATGCATCTTATGTTTAGGAGATGTTGGCTCAATTTTCGGCTGAGGAGAAAATGGAATAATACTAGCTGAAGGTGTTTTTGGGGATTGCAAAGTTTGAGAAGCAGCTGCCTGAGCTCTAAGATGATGCTTTCATCGGTGTTCACGTGCAGAACAATTTCATCTAGTCTTAGTAGGAAGTTGAGAAGAGTGAGGAGAAGGAATGTTCTCATCCTTATCACTTGGGTGTTTAGGTTGTGGTCTCTTAGGTTGAATAATAGGAGAAGAGGAAGGTCTCTTCTCTCCATAAGTGGAAGGAGGAGGAACTGCTCCATATAAGGGAGGAATATTTGGTTTAGGAAGGAGACCAAGCCCATCATGACGAGGAGGTATAGGTCTACTTTTAGGAAGTTTATTAGTCATAGGCATAGTCACATTCATAGGGATGGGTTGGGAATCTTCTTAAGGAAAGACATTAGTTTTATCTTTCAACGGAAGAACTTCCTTCTCAAGAACGATAGGAATATCAAGTTTGGGTGTTCTAGGTTCACTTAGAGATAGGATCATATCTTTTTTCCACTTTTGATAAGATTTGAAAAGATGATCACTTCATGATGGAAGAGATTGGAATTGTTTAGGCCAAAAATAATCAATAGGAACGCTAGAAGTTCTTTCAGCTGGTTTAAAGAGACTATGATTGATAGTAACAACTTCACCATTATGGGGAAATTTTAAGCACTTGTGAATAGGAGAAGCAATAGCTTTCATGGAAGATAGCCAAGGATATCCTAGCTTCAAACGAAATTGTTCAGATGATGGAATAATAGCAAAGTCCACATCAAGGGATTTGTTATGGACCTCAATAGGTAATGTAATCGAACCAATTGCAGGAGAAGAAAATGCATCAAATAATTTCACAACCACATTTGTTTCATCATAGATCACTTGATTCAATTGCAAAGTAAAAAGAAATTCTTCAGTAATGACATTAACCATACAAGAAGGATCAATAAGCACTCCATGGCAAGGTGTATTTTTGACTTTTGCAACTATATATAAAGGACCATCAGGTGCCCTGATAGTTTCCTTGGAATCAAATGTGATGGAAAGTTCTTTAGGGTTTTTTTGCTGTTCCACAAAGTTAATCACATTCAGAGTCATAGACACAAGATCACCAGGTGAGATAGAGGAATCATTAGTATCAATCACATTAGAGGTATGAGAAGGTAATGGATCAGCAAAAATCTTAAGATTTTGGTTAGGAGGAGCTACAGATGTGTTGCCTTTATCATTCACACCAGAAATAGAGATAGTATTATTATCAATCAAATCTTGAATTTTACCCTTTAAAGCAAAACATTTTTCAGTATCATGCCCAGGATGACGATGAAATTGACAAAAAGATTTGTTATCAAAATAGGGTGAGTTAATCTTTGCAGGATCTATTTGCTTTATAGGAGGAAGAGTAAGCACATTTTGTTCCAATAACTTATTCATAATACTATGCAATGATTCATTCAAAGGAGTAAACTTTCTTTCTTTCTTGAAAAACTTAGAAATAGGAGGCACACCTGATGCTGCATTCACATTGTTGTTGATGATGTTTTCATTGAATTTAATTAACTCTCTGTTCGGTTTAAACTTCCCAAATGGTTGTTGACTACTATCACCCTTATCACTCGGAGCCATAGGATTTGCTTGTTCCATTTGACTCACAGTTAGTTGATAATTGTGAAGAGTTGCGCACAACTATTGGAAAGAAGTAAACTTAGAAAATAGAAGTCTTTCTCTAATATCTTTTTGTAAATTAGAAATAAAGATTCTTTGAATATCATTGTCAGGTACTGGAAAAGAAATTTGAGCATACAAATGCTTATATCTACCAATGAAATCAGTCACTTTTTCTTTAACACCTTGTTTACAATGCATTAAATCAATCAAAGTAACTTTAGGACTTATATTGTTTTGAAATTGTTGAATAAAAGTGTTTGCAAGTTGTTTGAAAGAAGTAATAGAATAAGAAGGCAACGAGAAATACCATTGTAGGGCTTTATCTCTTAATGTTCTAGTAAACAGTTTTGCAAGCAACCTTTG
The DNA here is from genome assembly GCF_030272615.1 of Cryptomeria japonica. Taxonomy (NCBI): domain Eukaryota; kingdom Viridiplantae; phylum Streptophyta; class Pinopsida; order Cupressales; family Cupressaceae; genus Cryptomeria; species Cryptomeria japonica. Next base: position 73,871,177 of record NC_081415.1, on the reverse strand, counting down.
GTCATAAGCAAAATCGGTACATATTGTTTGAAAGGTCTTAACATGTGTTAGAGGATCACCCTTACCATTATAAAGCTCCAATTGCTGGATTTCAACATGTTTAGGGGGAATAGCTCGACCAATGTCAAGAGAAAGTGGGCTCACAACATCAAATGTGGGCACACTAAACTTAGATTGATTCATAGAGGCAATTTGTTGCTGTAAAGAAGAGACAGTTTGTGCAAGATTGTTAATGGTCGCTTCAGTCGAAGAGTTCATATTAGACGTGTTAGATTGTGATGGAGGTATTATGTTATTGAAAGAGGGTATTGATTGAGAGTAAGGTGGTGGGACACTATGATAGTTAGTTATAGGAGATGATTGGAAAGGAGGAATACTACAAGGAGGAATGGAATGGTTAAATGAATTGCCCCCTTGCGTCATGTTCATTTGTGGAGATATAACAGGAACACTCATTGAAGGAATGAGTGAAGAAGTTGGATTGAATGAAGGAAGAGGGTTGATTGAAGAAGAGGGATTTCCCCCATGACTAGTGATCATAGGAGGAATGTCTTGTATTTAAGTGGTCATTATGTTTGGTGTAAAAGTAGGTATACTAGCAATAGAAGTCGTCAAAGGAATAGAATGATTGACTTGAGTAGGAGGTTGTGTGTAACCTAAAGTTTCAGCACAACTTTTCATCGGCATCACATTCAAATCCACAATGTGTGCAATACCATGCAAAATATCAATTCCATTCTTATCACTTTGAACCATACGTTTTAGACCCTCAATTAATGAAAGAGCTTCACTATCAGGGTATTCTTGAGACATCCATTGTCAAAAATCATCAAATTGGTTATCCAATTTCGAAAGTTGTTCTACAGAAACGTCATGGAGAGCTTCTTCATCATTAAGAGGATTAGAGGAATTACCCATGTCCTCATTAAAAAGGCCATTCAAATTAGGTTCCATCTCCTCAGTAATTAAACCTTGGAAAGACTTAATTCTAAGGCTTCATCTAACGGGAATAGTGTAAGTAGGGCTTATTGTTGTAAAACTCATGCACTAAAGAGAGAGAGAAGATTTTGAATTTTATAGGTAGCAAATTTCAATAAATCAGCCAATCTCCTAGATTTAAGCTGTTAAATACAATCAGGACAATCTCCCAAAATTTCAGAAAAAATGTCAGGGACCGTGGCGAACGGAGTGCACACGGTCCTCGCAACTTTTTTTGAAATTTTCAGGGATGAAAGTTATGATGATTTTAAAGCCAATCTGAAAAAATTGAGTGATTTTACGATCTATAGATAGGCCAAATTAAAGTTGCAATCTCAAAATTGAACCCTACCAAGATTGTTGAAAAATGCAAAATTTGAATTTTGAAAAAGAGAGGGAAACTGAAATTTTGAATTTTATGATTTTAGAGGGAATACTGAAAGCAATGCAGGCTTTGAAATTTAAAAGTTGACACAATTTCATGCAAAATTCAAATTTGAAAGCAGAAATCAAAGTTGCCGCAATTAAACACTTAATTTCAAAAGTCACAAATTGTAAAAATTTGAATAAAGCACTGAAATTTTGAATGAATGCCAACACACTTTTCAGATTTAGGACTGTAAGAAACACAATTTTGATATAAATTTTAATTTCAACAATTTTTGAATGATTATAAGCCTTTATCCAAGCAATCACTAGACCAACTTTGACTTTAATTTTGAAAGTGTTAGAATTGATAAAATCAGCCAAAATTCTGGATTTTAGCAGAAAAATATAGTAAGATCTAGCTCCCAAAATTTCAGAAAAAATGTCGGGGACGATGGCACTCAGGGTGCACACGGTCCTCGCAACTTTTTTCCAAATTTTCAGGGTTGAGAGATATTGTGATTTTGTTGCGGAATCCAAAGTTACAGCCGATTTGGAGGTGTTTTGATCAGTGAAATTATCAGTCAAAGGTTGAATCAAGATGGTTTTAAAAATTAGGGTTTTGACACTTAACCACTTAATTTTTCAGAATTAAAGCACAAATATGAATTGACAATTTGCAATAGAAGGATAGATCTGAAACAAGCATTAACAATTAAACATTTCAGAAGCTCAATTACAAACAAGAAAATTTTAGGGTTTTTTATGCAATCAACCTCTAAAATTTGCAAAAGATCAAACATGGAAATGTGATTAAGGAAAATTTTTCAGATCTAACCATGAATAATCAGAATGAGGATGTTCACATCGGGTTCACCAAAATGTAAAGTGGAAAAATCAAACCCTAGTTGTTCTCCCCTCCCCAACTCCAAGGAGAGAGAAGGGAGGTCACTAGGGTTGATGGTTTTCACTTAGGAGAGACTTTACATTCAAAAGAGTGGCTGAAACCCACAAGATCCAATCCCACACAATGTAGGATTGGATTCTAAATGAGTTTCAAGGGTTAAGACATCAAGGATATCCTCTCTTGTAAAGAATATAGATAGAATGATTAAACTAGGATTGTATGTAGAAGCAAGAAAGATTCACTTATAAATAGAGATAGGGATACAGGATGAAGCTGCGGACCTAGAATTAACAGAAAAATGTTGAGACGATGCTATTCTACAAATTTGAATGAAAGTTGACGGGACGATGGCGCCCGGCGTGCACATGGTCCTCTGAAAATTCCGCAAAATGAAGGTGGATCTGTTCATCTCTGCACAAGGATTCTAGATCTTCAATTATAGCCGTGTACCTGCAACCTACACACAGAAAAGAGAGGACGATTAGGGGATTAGGGATTAGGGGTTTGCCTTTAGGTCAAACCCCAGTTTTGGAATTAACCAAGAAATGAGAATGTTGTAAATGTAAATGTTTGTAATGTAAAAAAGTACTGATACCTTGTTGTAAGAATGTTTGTATTCTTAGATGCAAAGGTGTAATGTATGTTGTATGTTGTATGTTGTATGTGATCTCCTCTTCAATGGTTGAATCCTTGTCTTGAATGCAACACCTAGCCTTGAATGGAGACTTAGAATACTCAATTGCTTGAAGGAATGCTTGAATGCTTGAATGTTTGTATGCTTGAATATCGCTTTCGTGCCTTGCTCTTTCTTATTTTATTCCTCTTTTCTCCTCCTTTTCTAGGAAAGGAAAAGTAGTTTATATACTTGTCAATTAGGGTTGAGAGACTGATTTTTCCGACCTTAGGCTGACCTAGAAACATTATTTTCCAATTTGCAAACTTCAAGACCCGATGCCCAAAAGGAGACCAGGGCCAAAATAGGGCCAGGGACCAGGGCACTGGGCGCCATGGTCCTGGGGGACCAGGGTGCTGGACGCCCTAGTCCTGAAGGACCAGGGTGCTAGGCACCATGGTCCCACCTCCTGGGACAGCAGGGTGGAAGGAGGGATCATGCCAAGGTGCAGAAAAATGCAGTTTTTGATGTCACAAGCAGGTTTCGGGGTCTCCATTCAGGATCAACATTGCGTCGCCATCATGAAGACCCAAATGTATTCAAAATTGTAAGTGTCACAATTTTAGGATGTTACAGAAGCAAATCTACCATATGTATATTGGAGAGAGGCAGTAAGTACATCGTTCTATACATTCAACAAAGTTCACATCAAAGGAGAAACTGGTAAGACCCCTCATGAACTATGGTTTGGTATTACTCCTACTCTTAAATATCTCAGAATATTTGGAAGAAAATGCTATATCAAAAGAGATGAGTATATTGACAAATTTGATCCTAGAAGTGATGAAGGAATATTTCTTGGTTATTCATCTAAGAGTAAGGCATATAGATGTTTTAACAAAAGATTGCAGAAAATTATTGAGAGTACAAATGTGAAGATTGATGAACAATTCAGAGGAACCTCGAGGCATATAGACTTTGAACCGGCAACAAAGATTTTGAAAAATGGACCTACTTTGAATGCATCGGTACATAATGAAGATCTAGTTACACTGGCATCATCTGGAAATTCCACAGTAACTGAAAAACAACAACAAACAAAGACAACTCAGTATGTAAAACTAAATCATTCTGAAGAACAAATAATTGGAAACAAGTATAAAGGTGTTATGATGAGAGGAAAACTAGCAAATGAAGAGGTATGTCTTATTTCTCAAATTGAACCATCATCTGTTAATGAGGCATGTGAAGATGAACACTGGATTAAAGCTATGGAAGAAGAATTAGAACAAATAGAGAAAAATAATACATGGACATTAGTTCCATGACCTAAAGATAAAAATGTGATTGGAACCAAATGGGTATTTAGAAACAAACTTAATGAAAATGGAAAGGTAATAAAAAATAAAGAAAGACTAGTGTGTAAGGGATATTTATAGAAAGAAGGAATTGATTACAATGAAACCTTTGCACCAGTAGCTAGAGTTGAGGCAGTCAGAATATTTTTGGCTTTTGCAGCACACAAGAACTACAAAGTATATCAAATGGATATTAAATGTGCATTTTTGAATGGAGATCTTGAAGAAGAAGTTTATATTCAGCAACCTGATGGATTTTCTTTGACACATAACAAAGATATGGTTTACAGGTTAAGGAAAGTATTGTATGGGTTGAAACAAGCTCCAAGAGCTTCATATACTAGATTGGATAAATATATTTTAAAGATTGGTTTTTCTAAAGGTAATGCCAACAGTAACTTATATTACAAAGTAACTAATGATGATATCTTGGTTATAGAAGTTTTTATTGATGATATAATCTTTGGAGGAGAAGATGGATTATGTAAAGACTTTTCTAATGAGATGCAACAAAAATTTGAAATGTCTATGATTGGATAGATAAAATTCTTTTTAGGATTACAAATTTCATAGACTGATAAAGGTATATTATTGAGTCAATCCAAGTACTTGAAAAAGTTATTAAAGAAATTTGGGATGGAGAACTCTAAACTGGTAAGCACACCTATGACTACAACTGATAAATTATCTTTGAAGGATGAATCAGAACCTATTAATCCGACAAGATACAAATCTATGATAGGAGGTCTACTGTATTTGACACAAACAAGACTTGATATTATGAATGTAGTATGTATTATTTCAAGATTTCAAAGTAATCCTAAAGAAAATAATGAATCAGCAGTAAAAAGGATTTTCTAGTACTTGCAAGGTACTAAAAATCTTGGCCTATGGTATCCTAGAGATGAAAACTTTGAATTATGTGCATACACAGATGCAAATTGAGCAGGAGATTTTGATGATAGAAAAAGCACCACTGGCGGAGCATATTGTCTTGGAAAGAGACTAATTTATTGGTTGAGTAAGAAACAAAGTTGTACATCTTTATCAACAATAGAATCAGAATATGTTGTAGCGGCAACTAACTGTACACAGGTATTATGGCTTAAACAAATGTTGAAGGACATAAAGATTGGAGTTATTTTCACCAAACCTCTACCTAAGGAGACTTTTGAATATCTTAGATATCAGCTTGGGGTCATACCCCCACCGATAGAGACTTAGACAATAGATGTTTGTCATCAACTGACAAAATTAACAAAAAAATCTTTTACTCTGGTTTTGATGAGGAAGCTACTTCTCAGAGGGAGTAGTTAGTATACTGAATTGGTTGGTATTTTGTATCTTTTCCTTACTTTGGCATTTGATGTCAAAGGGGGAGAGATTGGTATGTAAAAACACAATGAAAACACATCTTGCTCCCGGGGGAGAGATTGTTATTTTGGGAGAGATTATTACTCTCTATATCTATATTTTGATTTCTGGTTATGATCTCTTTTTGGGAGATTGTTGGTTTTTGGTATTTGACATTTCTGTTTTGGCACTTTGATGGTTTTTCCACCTTGTGTTGCCATCAATGCCAAAGGGGGAGATTGTTGGTATTTCGGTATGGTTTTGTCATTGATGTCAACACCTATCACTTATTAACTCTAGTATACAGTCATTGTTCACCGGCAAGAAAGTGACTTATGCACAGTCACTGATATATGACACATTGATAGGATATAATGATCACCGACACTTGGAATGATATGGAAAAAACATGGTTATGTCGAAGACATCATTTGGACACTTTGTCTTGAAGGTTTGTTAATTGGCATATTCATATTTGCATATTTACTATTACCGGCAAATAGGTCTAGGTTACACCGGCAGGTTTATCATTTCAGATCAGCATGGTATGCTATGAAGATGACTTATTATTGTTGTAAATGCATTAAGCCGACATGTTAAATTGGTTATTGCATCGGGTATTAATTTATTTGTGAATTGATTTTATTGTATTATCCTTTAGAGCCAACCTACTAAAATTGGTCTTACAGCATGGTATATATGTAAGATCTTATTTGTAAGATCGGATGTGGAATGTGAAAAAGAATTGTGTGAAGGTATATGCAAGAATAAGTAGAGCTATACATGCAGACATCATTTGAAGGTTGAAGGATGGTTTTGTGAAGACAATTAGAACTACACCGGTACTGATTCCAGCATAGAAAGATGCTAATTTGAACAGAACATTATTATTGGATTTAACTATCCAATTGTAGTTAGTGTGACTCCCATTTGTGTTTGAGTAGTGAGCTCTAGGTGCTTGGCCTTTCTGTATGTGCAGACCCCATTTCTATACACTTACTATCTATAGTAGTATCATCTGATTGTGGGTAAGGTTTCCCGCCGTGGTTTTTCCCCTTACAGGGTTTCCACGTACAAACATTGGTGTTATGTGTTGTGAATGTTGATGCTCTAAAAAATGGACAAGGTTAGACTAGAATAAGTAACACAACACAAGAAAGAAAAGAAATCAATTGTTAGATGTTAGTGTTAGAAATCACCAATTTAAAAACTATCCTAAGCAAGCATATCAAGAAAGACACTACTAAACAAAAAGAAAGGTTAAGGAATCTACAAAAAGTAACTAAACTTCTCCATATGCTGTCTACCATATTGGTAGCTTCTCCTTCCTTGTTCCTCTCCTCTCCAAGTTCCAAATTAGTGTAGCTCTCAATAGCTTTTTGCAATATGGATGCTTATGGAGATTCAAGATTGAAAATGTTTTTGATCTAATGCTATGCAAGTATGAACAAAAGCTGAAATAAGAGATTTATCTAATTAACTAAATTGATTTTAAACCAAAAGAGTGAATATGATGCTAAATGCTCTCTAGAAATGCCTATAGATTAGATGCATAGAAGTTTTCAAGATCTGGATTATGAAGAAATGGGCTCTATTTAAAGAAAAAATGGAGCAATAGATGGTTGAGATTGAATAATCTCAACAAGGGTCAGGATTGAATGGTATTCAATCCATGTGAGGAATTTCAACACAATCCCAGAATGACAAGTGTCAACATGAGATGGGTTGAGAGGAGAGGAAAGAAGCATTAAATGCTTGACATCACCTAGAAGTCAACTTGGGAGTTAAGGCTAAGGTTAGGTTGAATGAATAAAATCTTTATTCAAAGAATAAAGCTTTTATCCAATTGATAAACTCTTGTGCAAAGGTTAAAGGGATAACCATGGTCAAAGCAATAAATGTTTGAGAAGAAATATGGGTTACATGAGGGTTGAGTTAAGGGTTAAAAGTACCTAACCATGGGTGCAAGTGGAATTAACCATAAATGGTTGTGTAAGAGGCATTAATGGTCATGTAAGAGCCATTAGTGGTTTGGAAGACTTTAGAGGTTTGGCTTGCTGGACACATAAAGCATTAAATGTTTTTCAAAAATTTTGAAGCCTTTGAGAAGTGACTCCAAGTTGCTTAGGAATGTGACAATAATTAGGGGATGGATTAGGCTAATTAGGAAGGGATTAGAAGAATCTAGAAGGGGATTAGACTTGCAAGTGGGTTTGGTGGGTGAGAGAAAATAAAATTTTAATTAAAATAAAATTAATTTATTTCAACTTGTAGTTGCAACTTGCATTTGTAGGAAAATGCAAGTGGGGGGGAGGGGGGGTTTAATGATTTAAATAAATGTTTTAATTTATCTATTTAAAAGAGGAAAGGGGATTAAATTAAATAAATAAGATTTATTCATTTAATTGATTGTGAGTTTGGTTTAATGAATTAATTGAAATAAATTGAATAATTTATTTAATTAATAGGAGAATGTTTGGAGGTGAATTAATTAAATATTAATTTAATTAACTATTGGCTAGTAGATTTTTAATCAAATAAATAGAAAATATTTATTTAATTAAACTGGACAGATTTATGTGACTACATTTGCCCCTCTTTGAGACAGTGCGGTTTATCGCGTCGTTTCAAAGAAAGAAAAATAGGTGTGAAGAAATGCCCCATAAAATATAAATTTAATGGGTGGTATGCCCCTCGAGAGATGGGCCGGAAATTTTAAAAAATCCGGCGATCTCTCGAAAAAGAACGAAAATTGGTGGGGTGGTAAAAGAGAATATTTTAGCAATACTGGTGAAAAATGTAAGAAATTAGAGATAAAATGGAAAAATGGGAGGCTCGGGAAATTCATGAGGACTACGATGGTGAGTGGGGGAAAATTAGGGTTATGGAAAATTTTTGTATGGAGAGGAAGGGGTGAAAATAGGCTCATTTGTATTCATGGCCATAGTAAAATTTTAGCTCTGATAGTGACTTTTTGAAGGAGCACGCAGCAATCAGGATGTCGGTTCCCATAGCAAAGCACCGATTAGAGTGAGTACGTTGATTCCAGTGGCCAGATGACTGCGGACCAGTGGTATGTGAATTTGAATTTTGAATTTTATGCATTTTTGACATGTTTTCTGCTGAGTCCAAGTTGAGTTGACACAATAGTACTGAAAGTATGTTTTGGTGCTATTGTTAATTTAATTAGCGCTTTTGTGCCGCTATGGTCCTATTGCATAGTAGTTTTAGCACTAGTGTCAAGGCTAGCACTATTGTCTAGCTGTTTGAGCGTTATTATTTTTATAGCGCTTTTCCATAGTTGATTGAGAACTTTTGTTGTGAAAGACCGCTTTTCCATAGTATAGGTAGTGCTATTGTTGTTTGAGCACTTTTGGATAGTGGATTTAGCACTTTTTGGTAGGTATGTAACACTTTTTTTAGGGTGTAGCACTTTTGTTAGGGAGGTAGCACTATTGTTTTTGAGGTGGCGCTATTGTCAAAAAATAGATGCCCTAGTGTTTTTGAACAAAATTTTTTTGATGCCAATGATGGATGGATGGAGAGATGGGGTGAGAGTTATTGTGAACCATAGAAACCCCGATGAGACTTAGGTCATTAGGATAAATGTTTGTTGAAGTCTAGGTGTGCAATGATTGCTTACCTGTTGAGAGCCAAAGATACTTAATCAAAGTATCTGTTGATAGTCTACGTTTAAACTTAAGAAAATCTGAAACAAAACAACTAATGATGATGGTTGATGCACTTGTGTAGGAGGATTTGCACATCTTACAGTTGTGCGAGCATTTGACAAAGGCCAAGGTAGATTGTATTATAGCGACAGGCCTATATTATGTGATGTATATGCCGGTGATTCAGATGAGTCATGGTTTGATTATAGCATCGGCAGAGCAGTGGCATAGTGAGACATGTACGTTTCACCTAGCGCAGGGGGAGATGACCGTTACACTGGAGGATGTTTGGCGCATTCTACATATTCCTATTCAAGGTGAGCTAGTGATGTATGACTGCTCGTGGGGAACATTAGCAATGCAGAGATGTTTTGAAGAGGATGTTTATATTGATGACGGATCGATAGCATGGGAGGATATAGAAGCGTTGTACAAGCCATTACTAGAGGTGCTATCAGGGATTGTTGGGGGATTGTTATGTCCAGATCGACAATTACTTAGTCTGGCCATTGGTTGGGGTCAGGTTATTGAGTAGACAATTATAGAAGGGACTCAATTTGCATGGGGACCATGCGTGCTAGCACACTTATATCAGGAGTTGCATGATGTAGCATATTGAGGGAGAGGCTCATTCGGAGTAGGGATCACGTTGTTGCATATTTGGGCGTGGAAGCACTTATCGATGACCCATCTAGTTAGTTTATGATTTCAGGCAGTGGACCAGCTATATGTATATATGTATAGTGGTATGATGAGTCAGCCCCACTTGGGGAAGTTAGAGTGGTGGCAGTGGGCACTGGACGATTTGGATATAGTGATTTGGAGGTCGTATATTGAGTGTGAGCCATGGGAGGATGATGTAGAGGTGTTGATGTATGTGTTCATGACATGATACCTCATTGGTAGGACAATCTACAATATGGAGAGACAACTTTCAGGCAGAGTATTGAGACAGTTTGGGTGATGGTAGGGATTGCCTAGGGGATTGGGAGAGTATGCATGGGTGGTCTGAGAGAGGTACTTATGGGGACTAGTGTTACCTTATGATCAGGAATTGGTAGAGTTTTGCACATTATAGGTGAGACCATGGGCTATGAGGCTGGGGGTAGTAGATGCAGGGGTGTCAGAGGAGTACACACAATATATTGCAACACATCTGATTCCTCAGATATCAGATCTGGTAGAGCCAACTCTAGATTTTGAGGAGGATAGGGGACAAAGATGAAGGAGGAGAGGAGGTTGAGGACCTATAGTAGATGGATGAGGGAGAGGTGATGGAGGAGGAGGGGGTGGGGGAGGAGGTTTTGGAGGAGGTGGGGGATTTTGGGGACATTTGCAACGGAGAGGGAGAGGTGGTGTGCATGCGGATATCATAGGGACCACTGATGCATGGAGGAGTTAGATTAGGTGGTAGAGGTATGGGGGAGGTGGAGGTACCTATGGATAAAGGGGAGGGAGCCACTGGAGAGGGAGCCACTAGAGAGACACCTATGGATATGGGAGATCTACAAGACCATATGATATTGCATTTGCAGACCTGACTAGAGGATATAGAGGCAGAGGTGGCAGCTAGAGATGTTCAGTTGTTTGCGAGTGAGGTAGAGTTGACTGTATTATTGTGGGAGAGGGATGATGCGGTGGAGAGATTATTAGAGTTGTAAGAGAGAGTCCGGGTTGGAGTAGGAGCATAGGGTCTAACTGGGGAGGTGATGAGGGAGATCTGGCAAGCACAGGCTAAGATAGAGTATTAGTGGGGGTTATATGAGCAGGTGGTGCCAGCGAGTCAATGAGCATTGAGCTATTCACGGATGTGGTAGGCCAGATCAGAGCGGTCTCAGAGGATGCAGCATAGTGGGGGTGTGATGGGTCCTCCACAAAGAGATAGATCAGGTGATGCGGGGGCTAGTGGGGGTGTAGGTGGTGATAGTGGTGCAGCATGTAGTCAGAGTGGCATCTGAGAGAGAATTTTTGTGTGCATTTTATATTCGTCATTTTGGACTGTGTCTTGTATGGCTCTAGGTAGCCAATATATTGGACTTCATTGTACTCTGATACATTGATGTTTTTGGCGATATGGTATGATATATATGAAGAGATCCCATATTTTGCATGTTTGATTATGTATGGATTTATGCAGGATGATGACCTTATGATTTATGCTTAGACGGATAGTTGTACTTGCTATATGTATGTTTTGATGAGATGATTTATATATATGATTGATTCCTACATGATGCTGATATTCATGTTTTTATGATGTGATGCTAACATGTGAATGCAGGTGTATATATGCATGATTTGTTTGATGTAATGCTTTATGGATGTAGTGCCATGATAATGATGTATGCATAATGATATAACGATATAGATAGGACTTTGTATTTTATGTTGATGAGATGATGAAATAATGATATGCACTGATGTTTTTGATTTATGATGAAATGTAATGGAATGAAGGGTGTTTTTAAATGTGTCTAGATGATCTGTAAATGAATGCTATATGGAAAAAAAAATGTAAAGTACAAATGTTTATATGATGATTTCTAAATAAATGTATATATGAAAAATGTATAAACCAATGTTTAAAACAAATGGTTTTTCATGATTTAAGTGAAATGATAATGTAATGATAATGCAACTCATGGGTAATAAATAATTGCACCTGAATGCAATTAAAAAGGATAATGAATGTAATCTAATGAATCCTAAAGGAAATAAATGAGTATAAGAATATATTAAGTGGATAAATGAATGCACTTTAACTAATGGATAGATAAATGAATGTATGTAACTATGGAACCCTAAACAAATGTATGATACACAAGTGTTTAAATGATGATAAATGATGATCGGTAACTAATACTAAATAAAAGCATAGTAATGGCTAATAAGGGTAATAAATGTAATGGTGGCGATTTGTTTCCTATAAATGAGTCTAAATGTTATAATTATGCAAAGATAAAATGATATAATGAGATTAATGCCAATAAATGATAGTGAACTATATGTAGTGAAATGCAACTAAATGAAATGCACTCAATGCAAATGCAACTAAATGTAATGATGAAGATGTGATTATGATATATGAATGCAAGGTTGTGTGAACTTTGCATGATGTATTGATGATGTATCAGAGTACTCTGTCGTGATTGTAGCCAAGACCAATTCATTTGTCACATAACTTCTCGTATTAACTTTGTTCACACTTGCATATGATTAATGAATGATTGAATCGATGGGTGATATGCAACAGAATGCAATATAAACAGATGAGATGGAATGGCGATCCACAGTGCTTTATTTTCATCATTGAGCTTTTAAAATGTTGTAAGAAAATACAAGTAACTTGACATAATGATTCAAGATGACCTGAGGATTCCTTACATGGATTTTGCTATAGCAAGTTAATACAAGCAACTTGATATAATGGACCAAGTTGACCTGAGTATTGCTTGCATAATAGACAAGGATTATCTCCTTTCATGCATGACTTGGAATGTCCTCCTTAATCTTTTGCTGATCAGATCCCTAAGACAAGTTCATACCATAGTAAGAGATAAACCGTTATCGAGCTTGGAAGAGGTATAGGAGTCAAGGATGAAGCATGGTACCTGCAAGTAAAAACATAAATAAAGAATAAAGAATATGGATCCTTCATAATGGTTCATGCTCATATGGTTGAGGTATATGCTGTAGTCAGCAAGCCGTAGTGATCCATGACTATATTTTGCATAAGATCACGTAGCTTAGTGAATTTCCCACATAGACACCATTAGTACATGCCCAGAACGTCATTGGAATAACTCACAGAAGATATACAAACAATGCGTCAAGAACCATCCTAGCCACTCTAATCACTTGTGGATATACTGGAGTAGTGTAGGAACTTGATATAACTAAATAAATAACTTATCAAACTGGCCAAGTACTTGATAGCTTAAACAAAATTTTCTTGTCAAAGAAAAGTGTCATCTTGTCTTTGTTTTGGTAAGGAAGGATGCATCCTTGTTAAGACAGTTTGTGTGTTGTTTGTTGGTTGTTTGGATTTGATAAGTGGTCATCATTTGGAGTATCTCACAATTTTTGTTTTGGCATCTGCACGAAATGAGTATGTACAAGGTGTTGCCATGTTTTTGTTTGTTTTTCAATGTTTTTCGATGTTTTTGGATTTTTGTGATTTTGAATGTTTTTGGTATTGTGTGATTATTTTTGAATGTTTTTGGTATTTTTGATGAGAGATTTTCGAATGAAGAATTCAATGAATCAAAAGTAATGCATAATCCACTTCCATCAAATAGGTTAAAGCCATTGCCCCTAATTTAGACATGACTATGAAAAGGTGGGATGTAAGATGCATGAAGTACTATCTTTCAGCGTAGATCAATAACAAGCCATGGTTTTAATGATGAATGAATGGATGCAATGAATGTGATCGCAGCAAGTCTGAAAGATAATGGAGACATAGCCTTTACGAGTGTCATCTATTTGCCAGGTTTTCACCATTGCACTTACCCAAGGTGCCACCAAAGTGGTTGTTCATTATCTGGATGTATGATTTTTTTCTTTACTATTTTGATGTTTTTGTATTTGCTTTAGGATATTTTTCTGAATGGTTTTGGTATTTTGTGATATATACAGGAGCCTGATGCTCTGTTCAACTTAGGTATAGAACCTTTTGAGGTGCATGTTATTGATTAGATCTGCTAGCGGTTCTCCTTCTGAAGTAGCCAACTGATATGCCATAGACCCAAATACAGTAGTAATAACATATGGACCCAGCTAGTTTGATTCAAACTTTCCTTGATGTTCTCGATTGGGTTGGTTGCAAGGATTCTCTCTGAGAACAAGATCACCTACCTCAAATGTATGAGGTCTAACTCAATGATTATAGCTTCTGCTCATGCATTGCTGATAGGCCTTGAGGTGATTGTATGCAGCTTGTCATTTTCATCAAGTAGCTCTAAATCTTGGAGACGTGATACTCTATATGCTTCATCATCTATTAGATTATGCAAGGAAACCCATAGAGATGGTATCTCAACTTCAATAAGCATAATGGTTTCTACTCCATAAACCAATGAGTAGGGAGTTGTGCCTATAGGGGTTCGAATGCTAGTTCGATACACCCACAATGCTAGATTCAATTGAACATGCCAATCATGACCGGCATCGTTAATTGTCTTCTTGAGGATTCTCAATATGTTCTTATTTGATGCTTCGGCATGACCATTTCCTTGTGGGTAATAGCGAGTGGAAAAGTGGTGTTGGATATGAAACTTCTCACAGAGTTCACGGACATCCTGATTCTTAAATGGAAGACCATTATCTATGATGATGGACATGGGTACACCATACTGACAGATGATGTAATTAAGGATGAATGAAGAAATCTCCTTGTCGGTGACTTGGGTAAGTGGAATAGCTTCGATCCACTTTGTGAAGTATTCAGTATCGATAATGATGCATTTGTGGCCGTTGGATGAAGATGGATGGATTTTACCCACAAGGTCAAGTACCCATTGAGAAAAGGGCCATGGTGTTGTGATTGGCTATAATTCCTGCACTGGTGCATGTATCAAGTCTCCATGAACTTGGCATTTCTTTCATTTTCTGACAAAATAGTAGGAGTCTTTTGTCATGGATGGCCAATAGTATCCTGGATGTATGATTTTCTTGGCTAGGGAAGGACCACTTCAGTGAGTCCCACAAATTCCTTCATAGACCTCTTCTAATACCTTTTTTATCTCATCCTATTCCAAACATCGAAGGAGAGTACCATCAAGACTATGTCAGTATAGGGTTTTGGCAATGATGGTATATAGAGTTGTTTGGCGAATGAAGGTTTTATGTTGGTTATTCGATTGGTTAGGAGGAAGTGTGTGATCTTGTAGATAGGTGTAGAACTCACCATACCATGGGGATTCAGAACTGACAAGGTGACATATCATCTTGAATTCAGGGATATCATAAGCGGGAATCCAAAGCTATTCTACCAAGAACTCATAGCGTCTTGACTTTTGTGGAAGATCTAGGAGAAATGCAATAGTTACCATAGAATCAACAGCTTGATTCTGATCTCTAGGTATTTGCTCAAAGGTGATAGTAGTAAATGATGTCTTTAATGTGTCCACCATTTGTTTGTATAGCATGAGTTTATCATCTTTGGTCTAATATTCATCTATGGCTTGGCAAATGACTAGTTGGGAGTCACCATAGACTTGTAGCTCTTTTAACTTCCATTTTACGGCCAGTCAGAGTCCTGTGATCAAGGCCTCATACTTAGCTATATTGTTGGTGCATAAAAATGTGAGCCTGTAAGACTTTGGGATGTTGTCACCTTGAGGTGTGATAAATAGAATGCCTGCCCTCGAGCCATGCCTAGTGTATGAACCATCAAAGTATAGCTTCCATGGTTGTGCTTCTATGATCATGAATAGCTCTTCATCTGGAAAATTGAAAATGAGAGGACAATCACCTGTGAGAGGTTCATCAGCCAATTGATATGCAATAACTTGACCTTTAATAGCCTTATAGTCCACATACTTGATGTCAAATTCACTTAGAATCATTACCCATTTGGCTAAGCAGACTGTCAATGCTGCTCTGCTCAGTAAATACTTTAGGGGATCAATTTTAGCAATGAGTTATACTTTGTGTGTTAACAGGTAGTGTCTCAGCTTAGTGGCTACCAAGATTACTGCTAGGCAAGCTCGCTCAATAGGTGTGTAATTGAGTTCATAGCCAACCAGTGTGCAAGAGATGTAGTAAACAACACACTCTTTCCCTTCTGCATTATGTTGTGCCAGTAGTAAACCCAATGCTATATTGGTTGCTGAAATATAGAGTAATAGGGGTCTACTTGGATCTAGTGGTATCAACAATGGTGTATTCTTGAGATAATCTTTAAGCATCTAGAATGCTTGCTGGCATCTAGTGTCCCATTGAAAGCAGATGTTTTTGTGTAGCAGGTGTGTAAAGGGGTGACACTTATCTGCCAGTTGTGCAATGAATCTTGGGATGGATTGTAGTTTCTCTTGTAGTGTCCTTAGCTAACTAATATTCCTCGGAGGTGGCATGTCCATAATTGCCTTGACTTTTGTAGGATTAAGCTCAATGCCTTTGCTTGAGACAATGTATCCTAGAAGCTTCCTTGAGGTTACTCCAAAGACACATTTCTTTGGGTTGAGTCAAACATGATATTGTTCTAGCCTATCAAAGATCTTATCTAATATTTCTAGATGACCTTCTCGTGTTAAGGATTTTTCCAACAAGTCATCGATATAATCCTTCATGATGGTGTGCATCATATCATGAAATATGGTGGTCATTTCTCTTTGATAGGTCGCTCCTGCATTCTTTAGACCAAAAGGCATTACATTCCAGAAATAAGTTCCCCATGGACATGTGAAGGCCATCTTATGTTGATCCTCTGGTGCGATTTTTATTTGATTTTACCCTGAAAAGCCATCCATGAGAGAAAGCATGGCATGTCCTACTGTTAGGTCCACGATTATGTCAATGTTTGGTAGGGGTAAATCATCTTTAGGACTTGCTTTGTTCAGATCTCTGAAGTCAGTATAGCTACGGATGCCTCCATTTGGTTTTCCAACATGTACAATATTGGATATCCAATCTACATAATCAATTGGTCTAATAAAACCAACATCCAAGAGTTTCTTGAGTTCTACTTTGACGAGCACTGCAATCTGAGGGTGCATCTTGCAAAGCTTTTGTCTGACAAGCTTGGCTCCTTCTGCTATGGTGAGGTGATGCATGACTAAATCAGGGTCCAGACTAGGCATGTCTACATATGACCATGCAAAGACGATCTAATGCTTCTGGAAGAAATCCACAAACTTAGGCTGTTCTTTTGGTGTTAAAAGAGATGCCAGATGTATGTGATGAGGAGTTTTAGGAGTCCCCACATTAAATTCTTTGGTTTCCTCAACGAGGATTGTTGATCATTCCTACTGTGTACTAGAGGGGAGGATGTCAAACCTTTTATCCTCAGGTGCCTCAGAGAGGTTTTCACCATTAGATATGCTCTTTCTGTTTACTTTTGTAGAATCAAATAGTGCCACAGTGTGGTTTTCACTAGAAGATCCATGTTTTATTGTTATATTCTTGTAGCTAAAAGGTTTGGCATCTGCCCCAAAGTATGTTGCGCTATTAAGTTCTATGGCAAATCCAGCTTTGTGATCCCCACTTGGTATTTTATTTCTTAGTTCCAAGAAGTTAATGATGACCTCATTGTTTCGAAATTGGTCAAGGTACGGGGGATTATATTGGTTCCCTTCGATGAGTTCAAGATGTTTAATAGGCATTACTTCATCAATTAGGTTAAGTTTGTAAGATGTGTCAGTGATGGTTAAGATGTTGTGGTGAGGGTCATTGATGGTACTCTCCCTATCTGAATCGGGCATAGGATGTGACGTAGGGTCCATGGACGATGTGTCCAGTTCAGGAACCAAAGAGGTCTGTATCTGTGCTTCTCCATAAACAGGGATGTCCTTGCGGGGTGGAGGTAGTGATGTGTCTTCCTCATCTGAATTATTAAGCTAGATGGAGTCGAATTCCCACTCATGTGAGTCACTCTCTGAGTCACTTTCCAGTAGCCAATTACTGTACCAGACTGAGATATCGTTTGAGTTGAACATTGCAGGTGTGATTGGTTGATGTACTTTTGAGATGACCGATGCTACAGGAAGGATTATGGGGATCAATGAATCCGATACAAGGAGTATTGGTAGTGTTGAATCTACTGCTTCTACTAGAATTGCCAGTGTTGTTGATACTACTAAGATTTCTGATATAGTTGTTGTTGTTAAGGCTGCCATTGATGTTATTGCTGTTGTTGATGGGGTTGTTGGTTGGATTGGTGGGATAATTGGTGTTGTGGAGGGTATTGCTGGGATTTTCAACTTTATCAGAGTAGCTGGTGCAGTGTTTGGTGCTGCTTTTATAATCAAAGGTGGCCTCTTTGTAGTAGGTTGATATAGAGGTTTGCTAGGTTTCCCTTTAAATCCGAGTTTAGGAAAGACCTCTTTTTGAAATCCTAAGCCTGTGTTATCTTTGGGTTTTAATTCTGGTTGTAACGGTTCATGTCTTCCTTGCTTGCAAGGTCCAAATTCACTTTGACCATCATAACCCATTCTTTGCATGATGAGAAGGCCTTTGCCCTATTGATTTGTGGGAAGCTTATCTTGTGGGATGTCAGTAGTGATAGGATCTTTATAGATCCATTATGCTACGTCCTCATCTCTGGTCTCTTCTTCTTGACTCTTTCCCAGAATAAAAGTTTTCAAAGGGCATACTGGTTCAAGTAGTGTTGCTTGTAGTAATTGTTTAGGTTTACCATGAGTTCTAGGGGAAGTAGGCATTTGTCCAACACAAAAGAGTTGGCTAAGATTGTACTCCCTAGGACCTTCCTCTACTAATTTCATCTTGAGCTTCTCTTTCTTAGGCATAATGGTCTTTGAACTGGAAAGAGAAGTGGGACTTACATAGGACGTGGCTGGGATAGCATCTCTATTGTTGGGAATGGTAATCTCTAGTTGATGATTGATATTGTTGCAATATGCAAATGGATTTGCATCACCCAAGATTGTTATTTTGACACTGTTATGTGGGAACTTGATACATTGGTGATTGGTGGATGGAATGGCTTGCATGGTGTGTATCCAAGGTCTTCCTAACAATAGATTATATGGAAGAGGAAGGTCTAGAACTTGACATATGATATGCTTTACAATGGGCCCCACTCAAATTGGTAGCACCACTGCTCCTTTGGATGATCTATCTGCATCATCATAGGCTTTGATTGTTATTTTCTTGTGAGGATACACTGATTCCACCACATATTCCAATGTTGTGACTAATTGGAGTGTACAGATATTCAGGTCTGGTCCATTGTCAATCAAGACTCGCTTGATCCTGTGTTGGTTGATAAACCCTTCGATATGGAGTGAGGCATTATGAGGTTGCTAAAAAGATGTGTTGTCACTTTCAGAGAAATTGAGACAAGGTGATGACCTTAGACTTCCAACCATGGCTTGGAATTGATCTATATTTAAGTTTGTAGAGACTAATGCCTCTTGGAGAGCTTGATCCAAGATTGTTTTATGGGACAGAGATAGGTACAATAGCTCTAAAATGGATATAAGCGTAAGCATTTTGTCCAATTATTCCACAAGATTGTACTACTTTGATATGGAGGTGGTACATTGTGGAGCTGCTCTGATAGTGATCTTGCTTTGACATGTAACAACATTGCATGTGGAGGTGGGATTTTTGATGGTATTAGTCTCAATTTGTTCACTGGCATCATATAAGTGGTTTACAGTATAATTATAAGTGGCTCGCGCATAATCATTGGTATCTGCGTTGTGTCCTGATGTGGAGGGACCCCTTTTATCTTGAGATGGAAGTGGATTTTTAAACATGAGATGATCATTGTTTGTTTTTTTGGGGTCATGTCCTTCAATTTCAATTTCACCTCGGTCAATAAGATCTTGAACAAGATCTTTCAATCTGTCACAATTGCTTGTTTTATGCCCTTTCCCTTGATGGAATTCGCAATGTTCATTATCCCTCCACCATGGACGTTTGACTTGAGATTCATAACTTGATGTTTTGGGTAATGTTACCAGATTTTGAGAAACCAACTGATGTAGCACTGTTTCAATGGGCTCCCCTAGGGGAGTGTATGTTCGTTTTGGTTTAAAATTTTGTTGACGTTGTTTGGGTTCCTCTTGAGGGACATTGCGTCCTTGATTTGGAGGAGTAACTGTGTTATTCTTGGGTGGGGGATTCTATCCTACAAATCGGACCACAGGTTGTGCACTTTTGATAGTTCTTGCATCCACAACCCTGTCGTTGATGACATTTTTGTTTTTGTTCCAAAAGTTAGGCTTGTCACTATTGAAGCATGGGTGAGGGCTATCCTTTGGCTCATTATATATCTTGATAAGCCCTTTCTTGATGAGAGCCTGCTCAGATTTTAAACCTTTTGTGATCATCTCATTGAAAGAGTCTGTGTCTTTTATGTCCAGGTGAAATTCCATTTCTTCGTTTAAGTTGGAAATAAATATTTCCACCAGTTCTTGTTTAGGTAACTGAAGAGAACATCTCCTAGACATCTGACGCCATCATTGCAGAAAGACTGAAAATAGTTCACCTAGTTTTTGTTTAGTGTTGCATAGATCAACCATTGTGATATCATGTTCAATGTTATGTGAGTAATGTGCTAGGAACTTCTAGATGAGTTCTTCAAAGGTCCTAATGCCACCAGGTAGTTGAGAAAACCATGATGTGGTTGTTCCTCCCAAGCTTTGGGGAAAAAGTCATATTAGGTATGTGTCCTCGTATGCCACCTCAAGGCAAGTTGAATGGAATTCTCTAGCATGATCATGAGGATCTCCTTTCCCTCTATACTTTTCAAACTTTGGTATTTCAAACCCTTGTGGAAAAGGTGGCATATGTAGAGTCCTATCAAAGGGATAGGGACAAATGTTATTAAGTGAAAAATGATTAGTTCTCACACCACTATGAAGTTGTTGGGCAAGATTCTCAACTTGTTGCCACAAAATGTCTATTTCATTTGAAGGAGGAGGATGTGGGGGATTACCTTGATGAAGGTTGTATCTGATGTGATCTCGACCTATTTCATCCTCATTACGACTTTGGCATTCTGAGACTTAGTTTTGTAACATCAAAGTCAGAGGGTAGTTTGGCTCCTTCTTGAGCAAGTTTTAAAAAGTGAGCATTAGCATTGCTCCTGAGTATCTCATCAAGAAGTCTATTAAAGAGAGGGTTTTGTTGTGCCCTTTCTATTGCTGCCGGAGTAGGAGTACTTAGATTCTCCTCGTTTATATTTCCTCCAAGAGCTTCTTGGAATTCATTGATATTTTCCTCCTCTTCTTCTTCAATTTCTATTTGTCTAGTTCTAGATCTGGTTTGAGCCATTGTGTTGACAAGTTTTTGTTGAAGTTGGGTGAAAATGATTATGAGTGGTTGATGAAATGAGAGATTTATGGTTGGTGAAGTGTTTTGCATATGGATCTCTAACACTAAAGGTAGATGTTACCACAGTCTTTCTAAGAATTGCTTGGTGTGTTTGTTTGACAAAGTTTGATGTGATAAGGTTTAGAGAAATCTGAGATGTGTTATAGATTTAACTACCTAGTAATGAGAGGATTCACTCATAAACTAGTTTTAACATGTATAGCAATGCCTCTTAGGATGAGTTGATCCTATATATAGAGACACTCTAAAAACTGATATATTTTGTGTTTGATTCAAGCAATTTCTAAAGAAACTTTGGACAAGACCTCTTTATGTTTTTGAGAGTTGAAATGGGTTGATATGTGTATGTGTGAATGGATGAAATGTTTAAACTTCAATAAAAGCTCTGTGTGACATATGGAACAAATTCGACCTCTTCTCTTTCAGGAGTTGGTGGTTCTCCCCTAGCTATGTTATAAGTGAAGCAAATGTTGGGAAAGAAGTTGAGATTGATTTTGACTCCTTTATTCTTGTGATAACCCAAAGCTCTAAATTGCATAAAGGCTTTGTGGTTTAATGACTCTAGATCAAACTCATTTGATTTCCCTTGAAGGTATAGATGCATGTGACATAGAAAAGCTCTATGAGAGACAAAGATTTGTCTATTGAGATAGAAGAATCTCCTTTTGATGAGAGCTTTTGAACTTAATGGTCATTTCTTCAAGTTGATATGTTGATGAGGATTCTTCTTTCTCAAGATGTGAAGAATGGTCATATAATTTGAAACCTTGTTTTTGCACTTTGTTGTTGATCTTTGTTTGCTATTTGAAATTGTTTTTGTGCTGGAAGGATACTTTGTTTTGGAATAAGATGTTTGATTTTTCTTTGACAAGAAAACAAAGCATGCACACAAACACAAGAATATTGCCTCAAAAGGCACAAATAAGTGTGGGTCTAGATCAACCCAATCTTTGAACTTTTATGACCCTTTCCTTTAAATCAATTTTAGGTGTTTTTCCAAAGCCTGAAGTTGACTCAATTTGTACTGGTCTAGACTAAATGAAAAACACTTTCAAACACTTTTTATCCCTAAGGTCAAATGGCCAGTTGTGATAAATTCAACCCACATCTTGATATTTATTTGACTTTGGTACTACATACCTTATGAATCCCATCGTGGCAAGTAAGGATGTGATATACTAATTCTTGCACGAGCATAACAAATAGATGATCTCTATGATGGGGGAGTCACCACTTTCATCAAGCCACAAGTGACTTTTCAAAAAGCTATGTTTCTACTCAAGGAAATATGTATGGTGAGTATCTTGGGAGAAAAACCATCTATGCTCTTGCACTGAATTATATCACAAATATCCTCAATCAGTAGAATGGGTGGGCTACTACTTAAAGGTGTTTAGTAATGTTCAATGTTTTTGGACATAAGTTCATTATGCAGTGACTCACTTAAGAGCCTTGTAACTCATGGTGGGGCCCATTTGTCCTTTCAACAAGTTACACTATAGGAAAAACTATACCCAAGGCTACAGCTTTAGCTCTCCCCTAATTTCTATAGCGGCTTGAATGATTTACCGCTTGAGGTCATTCCCAAGAGTGATCGATCTATTGGCATGCCTCTCTTAAAAAGATAAAACTTGAGCATTACTAACACTTTTCTCTTGCACCTAGGACCACAAGAGCCAAAGGAGAGGATAGTGTGTGTTAGTGTTAGGTCCAATCAGGAAAGCTAATGTACTGAGAGGGGAGGGGTGAATCAATACTTCAAAACTTTTCTTCAACAATAACTTTACTGTTAAGCATAAAATGAATATTGCTAAAACATAACATAAAGCTAAAACATAGAAATGACATTCATACATATTTCACTCCATAACACATATATTTTGGTTACATAGAAACTCTTGGTTAGATAGAAAATCTACGGTGGGGATGGCACCCAGAACTTCACTACTGCAATAATAAAGGTTGCTCGGTTAGAGCTACATGTTTAGCTATTTTTGTTAGCTTACCTTGTTAGGAGTATCAAGATATTTAGATCTACCTTGCTTAAGGATTTTACAACACTTAAACTAAATGTTGCACCTAGTTAAAGGCTTTACAATTTACAGACTTTGTTATAGTCTTTTACCCTACTAAAGGTTTCTATTACAACTTAAAATAATTCAATAAAATATTTACAAATATCTGCAACTTTACATCTAAAATGTTATAGCAGACTCTATGTGCTCAATATGAAATTACCTTGCTCATAGCATACCTCGGTAATTGATAAATTAATTTCGTAAACCCTTCTGTTTACTCTGTCCCTTAATTGTTCTCTGAAATCCTTTTCAGTGACCTCTGAATATCTATGACAATCATAACAGTTATAATATATTGTGCTTTCTCATGATTTTGCTTTTCAACTTAACTATCACATATGTCTCATACTCTGTTCTCCATACTTGATCCTCAAATCATTCTGTATATAAATAGATCTCTTAGGATGGTGACCTATTCATGCTTCAATCTTACAAACATGATTCATCGAATGAATAACCCTAGAAATTATTTCATTGGATAGTTGTCCTCAGAATCATACAAAATCTAAAAGTGCAATTTCCTATGTGATAACGATTCTTTGTTCCTTGATCTTGTAACACGTTTCCACATATGTGTCCAGGTTCATTGAATCTGGTAACACGTTTTCACTTAGTTCAGGATACTCGGTATACCTTCTTTGCTACTCGATAGACATAGAATGTTACTCAGTAGACAGCTCAGTGTATACTAAACTCTGTGACTTCATTCTTCTATAACCGACTTCTGTAGTGCTTACCGACTAAATGTTCTGGTAATATTAACCGACTAGGGTATATAGGATGACTTTGGATATAAAACTAATGACAACTTAGTAACTAGTAACAATCTCCCATTTTGACATTAGTTTTGAAATGTTTGACAAAACTCCTTTCAAAGTCATAACTCAAAATCTATATACCTACAAAATTTGACTAAACTAACAATATATACAATAGTCAATAAATAGTATACTCAGATATACTCCCCTTATCAATATACTATACATAATACTGATTTTGCATGCTCGGTGATCAATGTTCTATGTTCACTACATTTGTTCTTTGCTCTTTGATCACTGCTCCCCTTGTCAAAATTACCTGTATGAGTTGATACTCTGATCTACTCAGTATACTCATATACTACACTCCCCTTTTGATACTTTGATACTACACTCCTCCTTTTTGACAAACATCAAAACTAGTTACCATTCGGTAGAGGCAACTCGTCAAAAATGGATTTACACTTTGTACTAGCATCGGTGAGAGTGGTAGAGAGGGCATCCTTGACACTGTCCATTAAATAATTGTGAACTGTAATGTCAGCTAACAATGAGATTAAACCATCTAATGTGTTTTCCTCTTGTGTAGTAGATAAATAGGTAGCTCGATTGATCTGTTCTTGGATGGAGGACAACTGTGGAATGAATAAGGTTCGAAGAGTCATGATATCCATTCTGATCGTGTGCTCTTCATTTCGAAGTTCTAACTATTGACCCATAAGATTTTGCAATTTGGTGTAGAAATTCTGAATAGAATTTGGGTTAGTGGTCAAGTCATTGGAGAGATCGGTGATCTCTTGTTCTATAACTTCGGTTTTATTCTTGATATCTTTAATGATTAAAGAGAATGTACATAGCTTTTGAAATAAATAAAGAATATGTGTGAGTTGAGGGGACAACTTAGCAATGAGGTTGACAAGCATACATTTACCGACAACAATGGCTTTCTGTGCTTCTTCAATCATTTTGGCAGTGAGCTCTTTGTCCTTCAGTTTGCTCAGGTACTCAAATGCATCTACTCCTGATGCTTCTAATTTGGTGGGGAGTTCATCCAGTTGCACATGGATGGCTAGATCTTTTGTCATGGTAGTTTTAGGTAGCATGTATGTTAATAATGCTTTCACCTTCTGAAGAACTTTGTTTTTCTTCTGAATAGCCATTTGTCTCTCTTGTTCAGCTTTGGCTTGACAGAGTTCTCTGAATTCAATAAGTGCTTGCCCTTTTAGTTTTGATATGTCAGCATTTGGCAACACAATGGGCTTAGACAGATCTACCTTAAAACTATGTTTCTTCATTTTCTTTCCTTTGGAAGATGAGGCTTTCAGCAATTGAACTAGGACAATGGCTTTGGAGGCTTCATCATCCTCAGTAGGTTGCTCGATAGAGGAAACACTTTTGTCAGTAATTGTAGCCTTTGTTGAGTCCTTCGGCAGTTCTATGCATGTGGACTGGGTGGCAATAGTTTTTGTGCTTGTAGGGGCTTGAGAAGTTTTTTCCCCTGTGGCTTGAGAAGTAGCTTCTCCTTTTGTAGACTATTGATCCTCTTTGCCTTGTTTAGTGTCCTCAGGAGTCTCAGTTGAAACTGGGTGAGTTACCAGAGGATAGGATTTGACTTATTCCAAAACTAATTCACTAGATACCAGTTTGGCATAGGCATTTCCTTCTATCATTTCCTATTCCTGTGCTTCGGTGTCCATGACATTTTCATCAAGTTGTATAGTGGACACAAGATCTTGCTCAGTAATATCAACAATTTCAACTTCACTTTGCTGCTTATCTGCACTCTTGATTCTGAAAATTTCTTGCCATTTATCCTTAGTTTCATCTTCAACTTCTAGGTAAAGTCCACTCATCATTTTCAGGGCTCGTTGCTTTACTTGAAATTTATTCTTAGAGTTTTTCAAATGTTTCTTTATGTCTTCTACTGACATGTCTAGAAAGAGATGTACCAAAACTCTTTCTCTAAGTTGTTTTTCCGAATCCATAGCATATTGCCACCTAGTATCAATATGTGAATACAATGTTTTTGGAATAAATTCAGTAACTTCAAATGGAACTGTTCAGAATTTTAGAAGTGTGCATACTGTATATGGTGAAAATGGACAACAATAATAACAATATTGAAAGGCTAAATGAATTCAACCACAAAACCCTAGCCGAACAATCAACAAAGATCCACCATAACATATGAAGATTACCTAAGACAATGTAAATAAAACAAAATCACCAAGATTATACCATCACATGTCCAATAGGGTTTTGGTCTCCATTATTCCTATCTCCATTGATCTTGCTTGATATATTTGCTCTCAGATTTTATATGCACAAGAGCTCAACAAAGAATGGAATGTGGTTGCAAGTAGGATCGTAGTGTAGTCAAGTGTATAAGATCTTTCATTAGGGTGATTGATTAGGTCATTAGGGTTTGATAATGAAGGAAGCATCTCCTTATATAGAAGACACAATATGAAATGGAGGGATAAGATTGAGAGGTGTAAAAGGAGGTCGGCTATGATTAGAGGGTAGGTAAGGGAAATAATAAAATAATGAAAGGGGTAGGTAGTGTAGGAATTAAGAGATGAATGACATGTGTCATGGGTAGAAAAAGCTAATGAATTAATTAAATAGAGATTTATTTAATTAATAGAAGAAGTGGGATCAAATTAAATAAATAAGATATTTATTTAATTTAGGAAAAGGATAATTTAAATAAATAAATGTATTTATTTAAATGAGAAATAAGGCTAGAAGAGGATAAATGAATTAATTAAATAAATAAAGATTTATTTAATTAATAGAAGAATTAGGCTAAAGTAATTAAATAAATAAAATATTTATTTAATTAAACATGACAATTTTAGGTGTCTACATTTTGCCCCTCTTTGAGACAATGCGGCTTGTCGCATTGTTTCAAAGAAGATAAGATGAACTGATACAGAGTTGCCCCTGGATGGGAATGATATGCCTCCTTGAGAGATTGGATGAAAATGTCTGAAAAGATTGCAGACAATCTCTCAATAAGAAAGAAAGGCTAGAATGGACTGACCAGATAAAGTGACAAAGTCACGGGATAAAGAAGACTGACTCGGGAAATGATAGCTAGAGGTAGTCTATAAGATAGACCATGGGGGAAAATACATCCTCATTGTCATCTACACAGCCACGAGAGCATATTGCAGAGCGAAAATAGAGCAGCAGCAGTCAGCAGCAATGGGCTTCATTCATAGATTCGACCATGTTCACCGATTTCAGAGGCCAGCAGAGGCAGGATAGCCAGTAAGTAGCACAAAACCTCCTCATACTTTGACGCATTTAATTTTATCATTAATGCATGCTAGATAGGGTAATAAATGCGCTTAGACTAGGGTCCAAAAAGTGTCAAAAAACATTTAGGCACGTCTGCGTTGGTGCTAGGCACGTCTGTGCTCATGAGGCATGTCTGTGTTTGTGCCAAGCGTGTTTGCGTTTGAACTCGTATCTGTGTCAATTGCAGACGCGTCTGTGATGTTCAGTCGCGCCTATGCCAAGAAGGCACGTCTGTGTCACCCAGGCATATCTATGCAAAGCATAGGCACGTCTGTGTCAATCAGGCACGTCTATGTTTTTCAGGTGCATCTGTGTAGTCTGAAAGCACGTTTATGCCAGGTAAGTGCATTTGTGTTGAAAAAGTGTGAAGTTGCGTCTTCTAGGTCAAATCGGCAGTTCTGTGATGAACATACACTGTTGATTGGATAAGCTGCTGAGAGGATACACTCAAGCAGGTCCTCCAGGAAGACTAGGATAGATCAAGGCACTTTGTGATGAATAGTGAGTACCAAGATAGAGTACTTTGTGATGAATAGGGAGTACTAAAGTATGAGCAACACTTTGTGATGAATAGGGAGTGCGAATGTGAGTAACACTTTGTGATGAACATGGAGTGTCACACACGTAGTACTTTGTGATGAACAGGGAGTACCACTAGGATAAATAGCAACACTTTGTGATGAACAATGAGTGTCACTAGGATAGAAGCAACACTTTGTGATGAACAGTGAGTGTCACTAGGATAGATAGCCAGATGCACTTAGATAAAAAGTAGCATTTTGTGATGAATAGTGAATGCCACTATGACTGACATGAGTGATTTGCTTGACTGTAGGAGTATTTTCTGATGATGGAGTCACGAGAGAGATTCCCGTCGACTTAGAGGTTGCGACCTGAGTTGTCTTTCGAGGACAGAGCTACCATCGAGGAGATGGGTTTGAGACATGTGCTATATGTGCCTGAGTTTCGGGTGAACATGGGTTTGCCGACTGCATTAGCTGAGAGACGGCACTCTGAGACGTGCACATTCCATTTGCCGATGGGTGAGATGATAGTCACCTTGGAGGATGTATACAGGATTCTGCGGGTACCGATCGATGGGGAGCTGATCCCATACGATCGAGATGTAGACAGGGAGGCCCTAAGATGGGTGTTCCAAGGCCCAGGACTAGAGATGAGGGCAGGACATGTGGCATGGGACACCATGATAGCCACAGGGTTAGCATTGCCGGCAGTGATAGGAGGAGCTATCAGTGGGTTCCTGTGTCTGGATAGGGTGACATGGGGGTTGGCTATGGGCTGGGGAGGGGCACTGGAGACACTGGTGATGTAGCACACCAGATATGCCTGGGGACCATGTGTGTTGGCACACTTGTATTACAAGTTGCATCAGTTCATCTACCATGGATCAGTGGGATTGGGCTACGAAGTGACATTGCTGCAGGTATGGGCCTATGAGCATCTACCGGTTACCCAACTGATACACTTCAGGGGTAGGGGACATGGATGCAACTATGTCCATTTGTATGATATGATCACATCACAGCCACGGATTGGCAGGTTGGAGCACTGGCGGCGAGTGATAGACGATATTGATGTGGTCATATGGAGACAATATTTGGGCTGCGAGTAGTGGGAGGATGATGCAGTTGAGCTTCCCTACACCTTCCAGAGTAGGTACCTAATTGGGTGGACACCCTATGTGCTAGAGAGGTAGCTTGTGGACAGGGTTGGCCGATAGTTTGGCAGGATTCAGAGGATGCCCCGGGGCTTGGGCATGTATGCACGGACAATCAGGGATCAGGCACAGTTTGGGCCTTTACTATCATATGATCAGGCCATGACACAGCTAGTAGAGATGATGCCCCTACCCTGGGACATGTGGCTAGAGATTGAGGATGCCGGGATGGATACTGAGTACATAGCATACTGGGCAGAGCATCCATTCCCATGGTTGACAGATTCGGGAGAGCCATTGGAGGGAGATGGGGGTGGGGATGATGATGATGGTGGAGGTGATGGGGGCAGAGGCCGATGGAGGAGGAGGGGAGTTGTTGGAGAGAGGAGGGTTGCACCTCAGAGGGAGGGTGGTGAGGAGATGCAGGCTCAGGAGGTGAGGGGTCATGGTGGATTGCCGCTACAGGTGCCGACAGCATAGGGTCTCAAATAGATATAGGTGTAGGGATAGGGATAGAGACAGGTACCAGTATAGGCACCAGTACAGGTACAGGCATAGGCATAGGGGCAGGCACCTGTATAGGGGGAGCCACAGGCAGAGCTGCAGGGGGCTGACCTGGTGGAGGATGAGCTGCTAGAGCTGAGGGAGATCTGCCAGGGCCAGGCAGATGAGATCCAAGAACTAGAGAGGGAGAGGGATCGGCTTAGGATGAGGCTCAAGATATTGAGCGGGAGCGAGATCAGGCGATTCAGCGCTATACAGAGGCTGAGACAGCACTGAGGGCAGGGAGACAGGCAGCATAGGACATAGGGGCAGGATATGCTTATGTCCTGCGGGCAGGGGAGGAGATTGCCTACTGGTGAGATCTCTACTATGGTGCAGTGCTAGCAGATCAGCAGGTGAGGAGCTTCCATAGACCATTGCATACAACAATAGCTACGGGAGGGAGCCGGAGGAAATAGGCATCGAGTGGTGGGGTTATGGGTCCTCCACCACCACCAGATAAAGGAGACAGGAGGGATGATCCGGGGGTGGGTCCTTTAGGGGCTGAGATTCCATCGAGGCTAGGTGGCTCAGAGGGAGGGAGTTCATCATAGCCATAGAGGGCTCCCTATGTATCAGTTTTTTTACCATTTTTGTATTGTAGACACCTGCAGGTGCTTTTGTAGCCATATGATTTTGACATCATTGTATCATGACACTTTATGACTATATATATGAGATGATTCATTTTTTTGTAGAAGCTATATGCATGTGTACCTATGTGATGAGATGTTCTTATGAGATGTTTGTTTTATGCTATGGATGCAAATATGTATATGATGCAATGCAATATTTTTGTTCTTTTATGTTTTAACATGTTATGCATGATGCAAATGTAAATGTATGTAATGCAAATGAATATGATAATGCAAATGTAAATTGTGCTAACAAGTGTTGTGTGCAGGATGTGATATCTATATGTATGTATGAAATGCTTATGATAATGCAGGTGTAACTACATGAAATGCAAATATTTTTAGTGTGTCATTATACTCAGTCATGTGATAGCAGGCTACACGGACTTGAGAAGGATGATGGAAGTCAATCAAGAAAAAGGGGATGAAAGACAGAAGATATGAAAGTGAAAGAGCTTCTTATGCATTATCATCATTGAACTTTATTATGGCAAGTAGGTTATGACAATTGAGGCATATGTTCGACCCAAAAAGTCATTGTACCTGTTTGCATGGAGATAAGACAGTCACAAACAAGGAATGCCCTAGTTCACACTAGACTCACAGTGTCCTCATATCCTTGGACAAGTCATAGCATTACTAATAGAAAATCCACAGACAGCAAATACAAATAGGTGACGATACCCCATCCTCGCCTTTCTAGTCAAAGGCATCCTGGAGATAGAATCTCTAGTCAGAGACATCCTAGAAAAGCTAAAAGACATGTCACCAAAAAAGATGAAATCAAAAGAAAACCAAGACTCGACACCAACATCCACTGTAGTCCTCAAGTTTAGTGTCTCTTGTCACTTGTATAAGTCTTATTTGATTGTGGTCACAATGTTTACTTTCACAAAAGGGATAGATAGCACTGAACCATATGTTGTCTGAGTCTGTTGAAAGATTTGATTTGTTGAAACCCATTGTTGCTGCTGTGTCTCATCTGAAACTGACTGAATCCATGAAACTGATACTTTATTGCAGAGAAGACAAAACTTTATTGCAGATTTGTGAAGCAAATGTTGCTTTTATTGCGGATTGTGCACGGATAGATTGAAGGAAGCTGGAAGAAACTATACTCCTTGAAACATGTGATGTTCTTAGTTCCACACCCATCACTAGATGTAGGATTTTCCTTAGCCACAGATAGGATATGATTTATTATGGATGGAAAGGGATGAAAAGGAATGTTTATTATGAATGGCTAACCAATCTTGGGTAGATCAATAACAAACCATGATGGGAATGGGTAAGTTTATTATGAGCGAATTGGTCATGAGTGTGTGCAAAGTGAAGTGATTAAAGTGAATCCTAAAGGAGGGAGGAGCAATGTCTCTACACATGGCACTGGTGACCTAGTTTTCACCATGGTACTTGCCCAGGGCACCACCAAAGTGGTTTTCACCGTTGGACGAAATTATTTCTCTTTACTTTTTCTTTTTTTTTGATTTTTCAATGTTTCTTGTGTCACAAGGCACCTGTTTGCTAGGTTTTCACCAAGTAACGATTTTTTTGTTTTATGATTTTTTTTGTATTTTTGAATTTTTTTGAATTTTTTTGTATTTTTCGAATTAGGATATTCTGAAGAGCTACGTGTAGAACCTGCGAAGGTGCATGTTGTTGATAGGATCCTCCAAAGGGTCACCTTCTGTAGTTGAGAGCTGATATGCTCCAGATCCATATGTTGCTATAATGATGTAAGGACCAAGCCAATTTGGTTCGAACTTACCCTTCTCTCTGTCTTGCTGATTTTTGGGGTTTTCTCTGAGAACCAAATCACCTACCTCAAATGTGTGAGGCTTGACTTTATGATTGTAGTTGCATTGTTCCTTGACTAAATGATGTGTAGTTTGAGTGACTATCTTCCTTGATAAAGGAACTAAGATAGAATTACTAGCGTGTGGACTACACAGGCCCATAAGTGTGTCACCTAAAGAAGTTTGGGCATCCCTGATAACAAAGTCCTTCGAGGAAGCTCCATTAAAGGTCCCTGATGTATCGCCAAAAGGGAAAGGATGTGAGGAACAAGTGAATGAGTGATGAAGGCTTATGATTGTGAAAAGAAGTGAAAGTATGATGACATGATGGAGACTTAGGATCAACAAGTATGGTTTTTTACTCAAAATATTAGAACTTTTGCCCCCAGTTATTTTGATATTAGGGGAGATCAACTCTTGTTGTTTTTGCTTCATAGGAGTGTTATCCTTGACCTTGATTTTTGCAGAGTCCAATAGCTTTTGATTTTGATTTGGACTAAAGGAATTTTCTTTAGTTTTGACTTTTAGATTTTTCTTTTCAAAGCTTGATTTTTCATCCCCAATGAGTAAGGGCTTTTGTAATTCTTGTTGATCCAAGTCTAGGAGCGGAGAGGAAATGGAATGAGTGGATGAAATAGTAAAGCTATGTGAGTTCTCAAGAGGGCTGGTGATACGCTTAATAGATTCTTCACTAGAACCACTCTTAGGACTATTGATATCAAGAGATGCTTGCACCACTGGAGGAGATTTGCATTCAGACTCAGTAGCCACAACACTAGGTGGTTCACACCCAATTCCTTGTAAATTGTTTATAGATTGTTCTTGTCGACTGAATGTCTTAGGAGATAGTGGGAGTTGATCAACATGAAAGATATACTCACCACATCCCATGTCTTTAATATTGAGCTTTTCTTTGATCTCTACTTGTTTTGATGTAGAATCTTTCAATGATTTTGGATCCACATATGCTGATGAAGGAATAGCTTCTTGATTGGCTGGTATTGTTATTTTTGATCTAGGGCGCAAATTGTTGCAATATATGAATGGATTTGGATCCGCTTTGATGGTCACTTCAACTCCATTGTGTGGAAACTTGATACATCGATGATATGTAGATGGTACTGCGCTCATCTCATGAATCCATGGACATCCTAGTAATATGTTGTATGTGAGATCAAGATCAAGGACTTGAAAAACCACATCCTTTGTAACGGGCCCAACTCTGAGAGGTAAGGTGACTGTGCCTTTGGATGAATGCTCTTCATCATCATATGCCTTGATGGTAATTTTGTTTGTTAAATTCACAGCTTTATCGGAATATCCCAATTGTTTAATAGTGCTCAATGTACAAATGTTTAGACTAGCTCCTCCATCTATCAGGACTCATTTGATTCGATGTTTGTGTATGAAGGCTTGAATGTGTAATGGTGCATTATGTGGCTGACTTACAGAGGTGTCATCAGCTTCGGTGAAAGTAAGGGAGTGAGGAATGGAAAGGTATCCCACCATGGCTTGAAACTGGTCCACATTCAGCTTAGTAGGAATGACAGTATCTCTCAAGATTTTGTCAAGAATGGATTTATGTGTGGGAGATATGCGTAATAGTTCAAGGATGGAGATGAGTGCGGGTGTCTTCCCTAGTTGTTCTACAAGGTCATACTCAGGTTTGGTTGATGAAGAAGCGGTGTTTTTAGTTGGAGCACCTTGCAAAGTGATTTTACCTCGACAAGTTGTAACATTACATTCAGAGGTAGGTTCAGAAGAAGATCCAACACTTTTTAGGACAATCTTGGGTCTTTGGGTAGAATTCTCAGACGTTTTGTCCTTGATGATAATGGTGGAGACGTAATTGTCCATTGAAATGTGATTGATAGTTGAATCATAGTTGTAAGATGCTCTGGTATAGTTGGTTTGATCCTCTGTGGCTTTAGCTTTTCCCTTGTCATGTTTTGGGAATGGTTCCTTAAACATCTCATGTTCTTGATTAGACGAATGTCCCTCAATCTCAATGTCACCTCTATCAATGAGATCTTGTATGATGTTCTTCAGTCGACGATAATTTCCTATCTTATGACCTTTGCTCTTATGAAACTCACAATACTCATCATCGTTCCACCAATTTGGTTTAACCTTTGGTTCATATGGAGGAAAATCTGGAACTATGATTACCTTGTTTGCCACAAGCTTCTTGAAAACTGACTCAAGTGGTTCTCCCAATGGAGTGTACTTCCTTCGTGATCTGGAAGTTGTTTGAGTATTCACTTGATTGTTTGTATAACTTGATCCTGAAAAGATGACTTTGGGTCGTACTGTGTTGGCATCAACAACACCATCATTGACTGTGTTCTTGTTCTTATTCCAAAATCTTGGCTTGTCTTTTCCTTTAAAGTCATCTTTGTTTTCCTTGAATATCTTGATGACTCCTTGTTTAATTAGAACCTTTTCTGTAGCTAAGCCTTTTTCAATAATGTCCTTGAAGGTGGACAAACAAGCTTTCCTTAGATCATAGCCAATTTCTTTGTTAACATTTTGGGTGAACATTTCTACCATTTGTTTTTGTGGAATTTCACAAGAGCATCTACTGGCTAGATTTCTCCATCTTTGTACGAATGATGCAAAAGATTCTCCCTCTTTTTGCTTGGTGTTGCAAAAAGTAGTGACTGATATGTCTGTCTCTATGTTGTAGGAGAAATGTTGAATAAATGCCTCTACTAAGTCACCCCATGACTTAATTCTAGGTGGAAGTTGGGAGAATCATTCCATAGCTTGACCACCTAAGCTTTGTGGGAATAATCTCATCAAATATGTCTCTTCTGCTGCTACCTCAATGAAAGCTGTGAAAAACTGTCTTATGTGTGCCTTAGGATCCCCTTTTCCTCTATACTTATCAAATTTAGGTGTCACAAAGTGTGTAGGAAAAGGAGGCATTGGAATGCTCTTGTCAAATGGATAAGGACATATGTCTCTCATTGTGTATGTTGGCTTCGGTGTATTTATGTCCTCCATTTTCTTTTGTAAATCCCTGATTTGTTGCTCCAAATTGTTCTTAGGTGGAGATCGACTTCTTGGACCATATCCTATGTTTGAGGTACCCATTGGAGGAGGAGCATGTTGCATATATGGATGATATTGATCATACACATGTTCATATGGGGGAGGTTTGTAATGATGCTGCGTATATGGACCACTTGGTATAGATTCATGTTGAGGAACACCATATCTATTTTGTGCATGTATACCATACTCTATAGGCATGTCATGTTCTATTGTATTGCCCCCAAATTTGACACAGGGTTTCCTTGTGTCCAAATTTTGAGCATGCCTTTGAATATCCCATTGCTTTGGTGGTTGATCCTTAGCATTGATATGTGATTGAGCATATTTTTCTCCATAAGACTTCCATAATGGTCTGCGAAGGTGAGTATCATATGTTTGACCATGTGTATGTGGGACCTCTGGTTTTTGAAGCAAAGTTGATGGTGATTCAGGTACCATATATGGTCCTCGATTTCCTCCAATATTAGGTCTCCTTTGATCCATGTTGGAGTGAGGTTGTTGCAAAGGTCTATGTTCCATTATTTGAGACATGTGAAAATCATGAGGTATCTTGGCTCCACTTTGTGCCATCATTTATAAAAAGTATTGTCTATCCCTCCTCATTATTTCCTCAACCAATCGATTGAAATGGGGATTCATAATGGATTCTTCCACATCTACTAAATGTATGGAAAAGTTGTCCACATTGTCATTATGTATAGTATTGTTGTTTATAGTGTCCATGTTCTCAACATTTGGAATGTTTCTATAAGCATCCATGTTAGGTAATGTAGTATGATCAGAATTGAAAAAGATCTCATTGTCATACTCATAAGAACTCATGTTTGCGGACTCTTGAGCCTCTTTAGTTTCTCTCCTAGATTTTTGAAGGTGGGTTTCAACCATGAACTAGATATTGACTGAGATGTGTGAGACTAGATGAAAAATGGAAAGAGTATGGAAGACCATGAGTTGGATGAAATGTAAATGAATCTGAAGTGTACTTGCAATGTCCAAAGTGTAAGACCAAGTATGTATGTGTAGAGTAGGTGTGACTTCCAAAGAGAGGATAGTTTCTCTTGATGAGGTAAGTTGACCTTGACTCTAAGTAGGACCAAATGAGACCCAAAGGTAAGAAACCTTGATGAGGGACCACTTAGCAAAGTGTTGTTGTATGTAGTGTGTTGACAAAGTATAGTGAAGACAAGCAAGTGACCTTTTGACTCAAGTTTAGACAAGTGTGACTGTAAAGTGAGATGTGAAGCAATGATGGATTATGTGAGACCCAAGGATAGGTTGAATGCTAAATGAAACCCTAGAGAAATGACCTAGGAAGCTCAAGAATTCTGAAACTAACTGTGTTTGTTTGCTGGACTGCAACAGTTTTTCAATTCTGGACACAGACGCACCTGTATACTTCACAGACGTGGTTTCCCGACATAGACGCGGCTCTGTTTAACACAGACGCGTTTCTAAGATTTTTTGCAAAGTATAATGTTGACTGTTGGAACACAGATGCAATTCTGCCCTTCACAGATTTGGTTATACCATACAGACGCTATTATGTCCAACACATATGTGTTTCTATAAAATTTGTGCAATTTTTTCTGATCTGTGAAGTCATTTTGTTGTGACCAAATCTGACTGTTTGACTATTTTTTTCGTGACAAGAGGACACAGTGTTGATGAAGACCCAATGTTTGCAAGTGTCTAGACTCAAAATGACTCCAAGAAAAGTGTGTTGTTTGATGTAAAAATGTTTTGCATACACTTGAAGACACAAAAGACACAATGCTTTGTTGTTTGGTCTTGAATGTTTTGAATGTTTAACATAAGTCAAGCACAATTCTTATGGCTGGCCAAGACAATAGTTGTTGATCCCACATGGGGTTTTACCCCCGAGGCTACGCTATTCAAAGCGGATACTTAGATGCTTGACCTCACTGGCTCCACCCTCAGCACTCACTTCTCAGGCCAGCCAAGCATCAGTCCCCACAAAAACTCCCCGTGGCGAACTTTGTATCTCTACTAAGAACCGTATGTGTGTGGGCCGCTACCAGAGGTCTGACCTCCTGCCCCAACAACTAGAAGGATTTGGGCTTCTAAAACAAAATGGTGCTAGTAAGGGCATCCGCTCATGTGGCCATACATGTGACACTTTCAGCTCTGTAAATACAGAAGGCTCCTAGCTGGTAGGGGTTATGCCCTACAACTAATCAAATAAATTTGATCAAACAGGTTAATGGGGAGACATAGTGTCGGTATGAACTAATCAGCACACGTTATTCATAGTTTTCACCATGAATACATTTATTTATAGTGGTTCGAAAGAAGATGGCTTTTCTTTTGCTACCACTTGGGTCATTTTCTTCTCACTAGTAGTCCTAATGACCACACGAGAAGACAGGCCCTCTAAAGATTAAACAAAAAGAGCCTATTGCTCAAGACACAAAAGACAATGATTCAATTTTAGTGCACCAATTGAAGTGTTTGCTAGTCTATGAAAACAAGGCACACAACAAAAATCCAAAAACCCTTGCCAAGGACCTATAACAAAGAGTTGTTAGTAGTTTGGATTGTTTCAAATGATTACCCCTTCTTGCAAGCACACAAGTTAGGTAAATTTTAAATCAAAAAGACTTTGTGAAAATAGGGGCCTTCGACCAAATGATTTTGCTTTCAAGACAAGCTGCACCAATTTCGTTAGCTAGATCTGAAAATGTTAGCTCAAAATAAACTAGATCTGAAACATTAAATGTAAGACAAAATGACGAAAAACGAAAACCTTATTTTTTTTATTTTTTTTTATTTTTTTAACACAGACGCGATTTTACCTTACATAGACGCGATTCTACCCTACATAGATGCGATTCCACAACACAGACACGATTTAACACCCCACAGATGCGTTTCTACAAAAAATATAAAACAAAAAATCTTGCAAAGCACAGACGCAATTAAAATAATCACAGATGCGACTTCGTGACACAGATGTGGTTCTGTGATGCACAGACGCGGCTGCAAAACACAAGCATGACCCTTGGTCATAGACGCAGCTAAAAACACCGTAGAGGCGACTAAATAACACAAACGCACTTTCCCGGAACCTGCAAAATAAAATATTGCCCATAACACAAACGTGATTCCAGAAGTCACAGATGCGCCAAAAAAACAAAAACACCATCCGAAAGTGCACAGATGCGGGAATGTCAAAAATGTTGTCGAAAATGCCAGATCTGCAACTTCAAACACAAAATCTACAACAAAGATATTAATGTAAAAGGGACAAGAGTCCCACCGAGCGTGCCAAAATGTATATGCTGAAAATGGAAAACAATAATAACAATATTGAAAGGCTAAATGAATTCAACCACAAAACCCTAGCCTAACAATCAACAAAGATCCACCATAACATATGAAGATTACCTAAGACAATGTAAATAAAACAAAATCACCAAGATTATACCATCACATGTCCAATAGGGTTTTGATCTCCATTCTTCCTATCTCCATTGATCTTGCTTGATATATTTGCTCTCAGATTTTATATGCACAAGAGCTCAACAAAGAACGAAATGTGGTTGCAAGTAGGATCGTAGTGTAGTCAAGTGTATAATATGTTTCATTAGGGTGATTGATTAGGTCATTAGGGTTTGATAATGAAGGAAGCATCTCCTTATATAGAAGACATAATATGAAATGGAGGGATAAGATTGAGAGGTGTAAAAGGAGGTCGGCTATGATTAGAGGGTAGGTAAGGGAAATAATAAAATAATGAAAGGGGTAGGTAGTGTAGGAATTAAGAGATGAATGACATGTGTCATGGGTAGAAAAAGCTAATGAATTAATTAAATAGAGATTTATTTAATTAATAGAAGAAGTGGGATCAAATTAAATAAATAAGATATTTATTTAATTTAGGAAAAGGATAATTTAAATAAATAAATGTATTTATTTAAATGAGAAATAAGGCTAGAAGAGGATAAATGAATTAATTAAATAAATAAAGATTTATTTAATTAATAGAAGAATTAGGCTAAAGTAATTAAATAAATAAAATATTTATTTAATTAAACATGACAATTTTAGGTGTCTACACATACAACTGCCTCTTCAATTTGTCTCTTCTAATCTTCATTTCTGGAGTCATATTTGATAAATCTGAATACTACAAATCCACCATATTGTATCAAATTTATACAAAATTTTTCAGCACTATGTACATTTTCCTTTCTACTCTTAACAATCTGAAATTTGCTAATGTCTTCAGACTCTGTGTCACTTAACTCTTTGCTCAAAATGAGTTTCTGAGATGTTTTCTTATAGGCCCTTGCGACCTTAGGCAGTTCAATAGTTTTCTGCTTCTTACTCGGTGGCACTACAGATGATCTAGTATTAGGTCGCTTTACTGGAGGAGTCGGTGACACCTTTGATGTGTCCTATTTCTTTCTTTTCAATATTTTGCCTTTTGGCAACTCAGTGTTCAATGTAACAACAGCTTCATGAGCTTCAGATTCTTCCTCAATTGCAAGTAGTTCACTTTTGGCAGGAGTGGAGGTAGAACCTTCTCCAAATTTTTTAGTCAAGACTTTGATCAATTTAGTTGCTTTCCTTGTAGCCTTAGGTACTACAATGCTCATTTTCACTTTTTCTTTAACCTCTTCATAGGTTCCGTACCTGATTTTTGTAGCATGCCTTGGAAGTGCAAGAAAGGCATCTATCTGTAGTTGAGAAATGTCAAAATCCATCTCATAGCCCATGGATGGTAGAGATTGAGTCCTTGGCTCTACTGCATTGACATAATAGTAGTCAGTGTCTACTTCAAAACATATATCATCCTTATATTTCTCAACTAGTTGAGGTGGGATCCGGTACCTGTTATGCATCCTTTCCTGAAACTTGCTGAAGTAATCATCCATAATCTCATTAAAGTTATCACCTAGTTGATTGATAAAGTCATTTATTTGATGGGTGATTGGTCGGTGGAGCTCCCAAACTATATTACCGACAAAGGGAAAGAATTTCTAAAAATAGAAAAACATGCATACCAAGAGTGATCCAAACTTTAGTGTGTTAGCCGAGTTGTTCTTCTTTGGCTTCTTTATGGTGTTTAGATTTTCAAATAGATTCTTCAACAACACTTCACAAAGATCAATCTTCATTCCCTTCTTCACAAATTTATATGCTAAATCAACATCTGCACATGGTACATTGTTTTCCCTTGCCAATTGAAAGAAACAATAACCTGTGACTCTAATTGCAAACTTTAGCTCAGGGTCTGTAACATTGTTCAATTTTAGACCTCTGCAATCAGATTCGACTCCGGTTAAAGTGATCAATTCTTTCTGTGATATCATCTTCTAAGCTCGGGCATGGTCGTATATAGGGTATCCGGTTATCAAGTGAATGATTTCCTTGGTGATTTTGAATGGTTTCTCCTCTAACCACATGAAATCATCATGAACCCTGCTCAGAAAAAAATTGACCTATTGGGGTTTGTAGACACGGGGATAGGTTAGGGCTTTGGTCAATCCCTTTACTTTGATATGCTTGAATTTGCTATCTAGGTTCCCATCGATGCAAAGTTCATCATATATGTCCTTGATCTCGGTATGACCTAG
The DNA here is from genome assembly GCF_030272615.1 of Cryptomeria japonica. NCBI lineage: Eukaryota > Viridiplantae > Streptophyta > Pinopsida > Cupressales > Cupressaceae > Cryptomeria > Cryptomeria japonica. The sequence continues at coordinate 73,830,456 of NC_081415.1, read as the reverse complement.
TTCCTGAAGATGACATTTGGTGAAAAATCTAACATCCTCAACCAATAGAACCCTATCCAGAATGAGTGAAAATGTCATTTTATCATCTGGTTCAGATGCTACTTTGGGAGGTAGGGAATATTTCAAAGAGTGCTTATCAATGGTTTCAACAACGATGGGTTTTTGAATCTTTGGAGCCATTACAAACTCAGGATATCTACTAACGAAAAAAGATTAGAGTTTGAAACTTAACTAGCAAATGCTTTCACTTAGTAAATATAAAACAGATAGTCACATTGATATTTCCTGGTTAACTAGCTCTTAAAAATGCTTGAGATTGATGTGTAAATACCTTGAAATTCACTTGGGAGGTGTTTGATCTCTTTTGAATTGCTTAGCTCTGCTCTATGAAAACTTGGTAAGTGTAAAATGACCACGTAAAGTGCTTTAATTGCACATATTACCTTGTTGGGATTCGTGTGGTTAGGTCAAAAAACTTAAAATGCACTCAGTTCCACTAAACCGATTACCTTCCTTTTGCCTTTTACTGACTAGACAAATTTTCTGCATTTACTGACTAGACGGGTCTCTTGCATTTACTAACTACTCTGGTGCTCTAGAAGACTAGATAAAAATTTCAAACTTGCTAATTCATCTTAGCTATGCAGATTTTGGAATTAAGTACATGATAAAATAGGAACTATTAAGATCTAACTTTGAGAGAATGTAGTCCCTTCATACCTTTACCAATTAATTTGAAGTAGGTGCACCTAACTCAGTAGGTAAGGTGCCTTCTTCATTAGTTGACCTATTTTCCTTATTTTTCCAAATCATATGTAATTTTCTTTTTATTTCCTTGGTATCTCCTCTGGGTTGATCTCTGCAATCTCCAGCCAAGTGTCCAACTTTGTGACAATGAAAACATGTCATACCAGGATTTCTCCATGATCTTCAGTTTTTCATTCCAAACCTTATAAAGCAATTGGCACTTATATGTCCATATCTTCCACAACATTCACACCCTATCCTTGTATTGTAATCCCATGGTACTACAACATATTGTCGGTTGGGATCTGTGTGAGTTTGGTAGCTTCCGGTATTTTCTCGGTGTGCAAACCACATATAGTTCTTCTGCTTAAACCAACACTTCTCGGTACTATGTAGATATCTATTCCAGTTTTTACAAAACCTCTTGAATTTTGCTTTCTAATAATTGCTAACAGACTTTGTCCTACATTGATTAGATGTGTGACCATACTTATTGCAATTGTAACAATAACCATCAGACCTAGTGACATTCAGTTGCTTACCTTTTCTGATTTGGCACATGTTGGCAGTATGACCTTGATTTCCACAGTAGTTGCAAAGAGGCTTCTTTCCTTTGATGTTCTTCTTGTTTTCAGCTTTCTTTGATGATTCTCCTCTCTTGGTGGTATGGATTCCTTTCTCGGTAAAGTCTTTTCCTTTGTAACCGAGTCTGGCAACTTTATTGGGTCTTCTTGTATTCAGTTGTTCAACCAACATCCTTGATGCTTCATAATTTTTCATCAGTATTTCTTTGGCTTTCTTCTTTGCTTCAAGTTTATCAGTCAATCTTGATAATTCAAGTTTCAATGCTTGATTCTCATTTTCTTTCAGATTTTCTTCATGATGTGCATAACCCAATTGACCAGACAGATTATGTTGAGTTCCTGTCATTCTTGTGATATCATCATTCTTTTTCAGTCACTACTGCTTCAAGTTGTTGTTTCTCTCTCTCTGTTTCTCTTATCTTATCCTCAATTGTTCATAGTGCATCTAGATTTTCAGTCATCTGTGTGCTGAAATGCTCATGTTCTCTTTTCATTTCTTTTAGCTGATCAATCAATGCTTTGTTCTTTTCTTTCAATTCTCCAATCATTTCTTCAGTCTCTTCAGATATACTATTCTCAGATGATGTCTCAATTTGTTCCACCAGCTCTTGTGAGTCCTGTAAATCATCAGATAACCTTCTTCTGACTTTCAATGATTTTTGCATTTGTCATTGCATGTCTACAATCACTTGATTAGCATGATCCAACTCTTCTTGCAGATAGATAATTCTCCAAGATTGTTTGTAGCCTTCCATTGATAAGATCTTTCTCTTTAGGATATTAAACCCTTTTCCAAGATTAAAGCTCTGATACCAATTTTTAGGTCCAATCAAGAAAGCTAATGTATTGAGAGGGGAGGGGTGAATCAGTACTTCAAAACTTTTCTTCAATAATAACTTTACTATTAAGAATAAACTAAATATTGCTGAAACATAACATAAAGCTAAAACATAGAAATGACATTGATACATATTTCACTCCATAACACATATATTTTGGTTACACATAAACTCTTGGTTAGAGAGAAAAACTATGGTGGGGATGGCACGCACAACTTCACTACTACAATAATAAAGGTTGCTCGGTTAGAGCTACATGTTTAGCTATTTCTAATAGCTTTCCCTATTTGGAGTATCAAGATCTTTAGATCTACCTAGCTAAAGAGTTTTACAACACTTAAACTAAATGTTGCACCTGGTTAAAGGCTTTACAATTTACAGACTTTGTTAGAGTCTTTTACCCTATTAAAGGTTTCTATTACAACTCAAAATAATTCAATAAAATCTTTACAAATATCTGCAACTTTACATATGAAATGTTATAGCAGACTCCATGTGCTCAATATAAAATTACCTTGCTCATAGCATACCTTAGTAATTGATAAATTAACTCGATAAACCCTTCTATTTACTTTGTCCCTTAACTGTTCTCTGAAATCTTTTTTGGTGACCTCTGAATATCTCTGACAGTCATAACAGTTATAACATATTGTGCTTTCTCATGATTTTGCTTTTCAACTTAACTGTCACATGTCTCATACTCTGTTCTCCATACTTGATCCTCAAATCATTCTGTATATAAATAGATCTCTTAGGACGGTGACCTATTCATGCTTCTATCTTACAAACATGATTCATCGAATGAATAACCCTAGAAATTATTTCATTGGATAGATGTCATCAAAATCATACACAATCTAGAAGTACAATTTCCTGTGTGATAATGGTTTTTTGTTCCTTGATCTTGTAACACGTTTCCACATATGTGTCTAGATTCAATGAATCTGGTAACATGTTTTCACTCGGTTCAGGATACTCACTATACCTTCTTTGTTGCTTGGTAGACATAGAATGTTACTCGGTAGACAGCTCGATGTATACTAAACTCTGTGACTTCTTTCTTCTGTAACCGACTTCTTTAGTGCTTACCGATTGAATTTTCCGGTAATATTAACCGACTAGAGTATATAGGATGACTTTGGATATAAAAATAATGACAACTTAGTAACTGGTAAAAGTTAGAAGTAGGACCACTCGACAAACTTTTGTGCAAAAGTGTGCCAAACACAAAATACACTTGTTCTTTTTAACTTATCATCGCAATGATTTTCTTTTATATTTGAAGATGTTGCTTCAACAACCATGATGTTCTTTTTAACTTCAAAGGCAATATGTTTGAGTAAAATAGAATTTGAAATCCTAATCAACTTAATGAAAAGAACATTTGCATGAAGTAAAATCATTTTGCAAAATAAGATGAATTGATTGTTCTTTTTACTTGCACCAAAAAAATTGAAGTGTTGATTGTGAGTTTTGTTTAAGTTGGATGCAATAAAATGAAATTCGTCTTTGTCTTGTTTTAAGCACCTAAAAGAGAGTGTATCCTAACTTGTAATGAAAGCAAATTGTGTTGTTCAGTTTTAGAGCACCAAAACAAAATTCATCCTAACTTGCAAGAAATGAAATTTTGTGTTTGTTCAATTTTAGAGCAACAAAAACAAAAATTGACCCTAACTTGCAAGAAATGAAAGTTGTGTTGTTCAATTTTAGAGCACCAAAATAAAATTGACGCTAACTTGCAAGAAATGAAAGTTGTGTTTGTTCAATTTTAGAGCACTAAAACAAAATTTTAACTTTTAAACAACTAAAAGAGTTAGCTTAAACCTGCACAAGAAACAAATAGTTAGGAAAATCCGAACCTATGGTGGGCTTCTAAAAGCCTAAGAAAATTTATTTTTTTGGTTACTTGGCATTTTTTACAACGTTCTGTTACAATAGTGCTACTGTGTATGCAAATAGAAGCACTACTTAACACAAATGTGCTAAAAGGAAGACAAAAGCACTAAAAAAGGATATTTATGCAGTAGGACAAAAGCGCTAAAACCTAAACAAAAGTGCTAATTAAAATACTAAAGTGCTGGAATGCCTGCAAAAGCACTAAACATTGGACACTAGTGCTAGTTTAGGAGCAAAAGTGCTAAACTGCTAAATGACAATAGCACTGGAATGGGAACAAAAGGGCCGAAGCAGGACCTGTGTGTCAAGCAAAATAGTCAAACAAGTTAGTAGTTTCAAAAATTTGTTCTTCGATTCACGTCCGGTTCACCAAATGATGCCTTGCAAAATGGACAAGGTTAGACTAGAATAAATAACACAACACAAGAAACAATAGAAATCAATTGTTAGATGTTAGTGTTAGAAATCACCAATTTAAAAACTATCCTAAGCAAGCATATCAAGAAAGACACTACTTAAAAAAAGAAAGCTTAAGGAATCTACAAAAAGTAACTAAACTTCTCCATATGCTCTCTACCATGCTGGTAGCTTCTCCTTCCTTGTTCCTCTCCTCTCCAAGTTCCAAATTAGTGTAGCTCTCAACAACTTTTTGCACTATGGATGCTTATGGAGATTCAAGATTGAAAATGCTTTTCATCTAATGCTATGCAAGTATGAACAAAAGCTGAAATAAGAGATTTATCCAATTAACTAAATTGATTTTAAACCAAAAGAGTGAATATGATGCTAAATTCTCTCTAGAAAGGCCTATAGATTAGATGCATACAAGTTTTTAGGATCTGGATTATGAAGAAATGGGCTCCATTTATAGGAAAATGGAGCAATAGATGGTTGAGATTGAGTAATCTCAACAAGGGTCAAGATTGAATGGTATTCAATCCATGTGAGGAATTTCAACACAATCCCAGAATGACAAGTGTCAACATGAGATGGGTTGAGAGGAGAGGAAAGAAGCATTAAATGCTTGACATCACCTAGAAGTCAACTTGGGAGTTAAGGCTAAGGTTAGGTTGAATGAATAAAATCTTTATTCAAAGAATAAAGCTTTTATCCAATTGATAAACTCTTGTGCAAAGGTTAAAGGGATAACCATGGTCAAAGCAATAAATGTTTGAGAAGAAATATGGGTTACATGAGGGTTGAGTTAAGGGTTAAAAGTACCTAACCATGGGTGCAAGTGGAATTAACCATAAATGGTTGTGTAAGAGGCATTAATGGTCATGTAAGAGCCATTAGTGGTTTGGAAGACTTTAGAGGTTTGGCTTGCTGGACACATAAAGCATTAAATGTTTTTCAAAAATTTTGAAGCCTTTGAGAAGTGACTCCAAGTTGCTTAGGAATGTGACAATAATTAGGGGATGGATTAGGCTAATTAGGAAGGGATTAGAAGAATCTAGAAGGGGATTAGACTTGCAAGTGGGTTTGGTGGGTGAGGGAAAATAAGATTTTAATTAAAATAAAATAAATTTATTTCAACTTGTGGTTGCAACTTGCATTTGTAGGAAAATGTAAGTGGGGGGGGGGGGGTTAATGATATAGATAAATGTTTTAATTTATTTATTTAAAAGAGGAAAGGGGATTAAATTAAATAAATAAGATTTATTCATTTAATTTATTATGAGTTTGGTTTAATGAATTAATTCAAATAAATTGAATAATTTATTTAATTAATAGGAGAATGTTTGGAGATGAATTAATTAAATATTAATTTAATTAACTATTGGCTAGTCGATTTTTAATCAAATAAATAGAAAATATTTATTTAGTTAATCTGGACAGATTTATGTGACTATAGATGTTATTGTCTTTTTGTTTCATGCATTAATTCCTACTTGTATTGCAATTAACTGTTGAAACTGTCTACCAACATATTACACTGGTGCACCTGTATAAAGCATTAAATTGTTTAAGTTGTTTTTGGTTTGAATTTGTTTGACAATTGATTCACCCCCCTCTCAGTTGTCTCCGGGACCTAACAATCTCCTCATCTATGTCCTCTATCAAAAGGTGAGGTTTGCATGTTTCCCTATATAGCTCCTTGTACTCTATAATTGTAGAGTTAAGTATCGATAATAATGTGTTTACATGATCTATACACATTTTTATAGTGTCTTAAAAGAATGTGTTTTTTTCTTTTTCAACTCTATCCTTAATTGTGTCCTCATTCACCATATCAATAGTTATTACATTATCAACAATAAATTTGGACAATGTGTCCAATTTACCCAAAGAATCTTTAATATGATCTATGTTACAATTTGGTGCAATCAACTTAAGAATAGGTGTAGGCCAATGCATTGCAATCCGTTATCTTTTTAATTTAATCCAAAAGTACCTCTTTAACATTGGTAGGTCGAAATTCATCTATAGATGTGCCGGATGTCTGACCAATTACCTTTATTATATCTTTGCTTCCATTAGATGTGTCTATTTTGCTTGTATTTTCCTCAAGTGGATCAGTTTGTGTTTGCATCTCAACCTTTAAAGGTTTCTCAGTCAATTTCATAGTCTCTATACTTACTGGTTTTTCAATCTCAACATGAACTTTTGTCTCTGCTAGTTTCTCTGTCTCTGTGTGCACCTCTACCTTAGTTTATTTCTCTGCCTGTTTTTCTATCTCCGATGGCCCTATGCTAGTACCTTTATCTTCAATAGGTTTTTCAGTTTGTGTTGGTTTCTCTGGTTGTGTTGGTATCTAAGTTTCAACAGTTTGTACCGGTTTCTCTATCATGTTGCTATTGTCAACATTGTTTGCCTTAACCTCTGAATTATCCTTGTCCACAATAATATTTACTTCTTGAGTATCCACATTCATTGTAAAAAGTATCTTTGACTCAGGATTAGTATCATCATGTCTTATTCCTTCAATTTCAATAACCGGTGGATCTTCTGAGTGTATCGATGGTGTATCCAAAGGTGGTGGTGGAAGATTGTTAGTAATCTTAATGCTTGGAACTCCACCAAATTTTCCTTTACCCTTGTCCTTGTCTTTCTAATACACTTTGAATGTCTTTTTAGGTCTATTATTTTCTTCTTTCTTTTCTTTCTCCACAAAGAATATATCCCATTTATCTATTGTTTCTTCTACAATTTCCTTGACTCTTCCAGCCATCAGGCTCAATTACTAGTGTCCACTAGCAAATACTGATCAATTAGCCTTAGAAATAAGTTCATCAATTTCTTCTTTGGAGTTAATCGGGTTAATTGCCAAGAGTGTTTCAACCTTCAATTTCTTGTCTAATTCCATCACTGATAGCCTTTTAGCTTCTATTCTCATGTAGAGATCATTTCGTAGCTCCTCACCAACTTTAATCAAAACTTTCTTATAAATGTCTAAATGAAGAATAATGCTTTCTTCAATAGTGTTTCTATCAGTATCATTTGAAGAAGTATACCATTTGTTCACATTAGACAAATTACCTTCCTCTGTTATTTCATTTAGTAAGTCATTCAATGTGGGGTTTATTGGTGTCTTTTTCTTCTTAGGTGTGAGTTTCTTCTTTGGTTCCCTAGCCGCCTGCTATTTCTTCCTTAATGTTCTTGTTTTCTTAGGAGAAAGAGAGGATATCAGTGAGGGTTTTCTCTTCCTTTCCACTCTTTTGAACTCAGTTGTCTTACTACTATCACTGTTAGAAGATGTGTCAACCGATGAAATATGTGCCTCTAGTTGAAGTCCTTCAAGCTCACTAGCTGATAAGCCACTAAGGTTCATGACATTATCTTTGATTTCCTTTACTTTCTTGGATGCATCCCTAATGTATTTTTCTCTTTTCTTTATATTTTTCTCCATTGATACTTTACTAGCTATGGTTTCAACACTTCCAAATATTTCCTCAGATGGTTCTCTTGGTGCTTCAAGTAGTGCTTTTGCATATGTTTCCAAAACATGTAGATGATACTCATAACCCATTTCAGTAACCCAAATAGTTCTAGGGCTTACTGTGTCCATCTAGGTTTCATCTATTTTATTGACAAAATGGATTTGCTTGTCATATTTCTCAATTATGCTTTGAGGAATCCTTTCCCTAGCTCTCATCTTAGATTGGAAATTTTTAAAGTAATCAATTATGTTATTATCTCTATTAGTTCCCATTCCGGTAATATCTTCATGTTGTTGTTTTCCTACTAGTATATCATAACCAAAGTATTTGTGTCCTATATTGGAGATCTCTTCTATGAAATATAACATCAAACATACCAGAAGGTTTCCAAGGTGGAAAGTACCCTTCTTGTCTCCCTTAATCTTTTCCAGGTTTTCAATAATCTCATCTCTTAACCATTCATACATATCTATCTTAGCATTGTTGCTTATCATTTTATAAGCATTGTAAATACAAAGACTATTAAAAAAATTGAGTCTGTTAGCATGTGTGGCTTTCTATCCAAGAACCATACTTACATATCTCACATTGATGTCCTTTATTTCATTTACTCTAAGTGATCTATTGTTAGATGTTGCTCCGGTTAGGCTCATCACCACTTTGTTTGGAATCTTCTTTGTATTATCAGGCCTACTACTGGTTGAGGGTAAACTAGTTCCTACCCTAATTACTTGTTGGGTTATCTTATAAATAGAATCCAACCATAAGAATTATCCATGTGCTCTATTCAATACAATCCTTACCACTTCCTCTGAAAATTAAGGGATATTCAATATCTCCACAAAACCTAAAGTTTCCACAATCTTGTGTTCAGGTTTAACAATTCCATGTTCATCACAAATGACCTTATTAAACATTTTGATTAACTCCTCAGATCCTAGCTCTTCTATATTTCAATGTATGTAAATCCTAGGGTCTTCTGCAAATGCTACTCCCTTAGGTATTTTTGAAAAAGACCCTATAGAGTCATCTTACTTCGCAATCTCAGGAATTATTTTGTATACAGGCCTAGGGTGTTTCATATTCTCCACAATGGTAGGGTTTGGAATAAATTCAAGAACAAAAGATGAAGCAACCATTTATGACAAATACCTCTTATCTAGATGCTTGAAAAAAATTTCTCAGATTTGCCTTGAATGCCTTTGCTCGATTTCGTGCTCACAGAAAGTTTGAATGCTCTATGAGTTTGAAATGAGGGTTTCCCAGTGCTTTATAACCAAAAGGTTCTTTAAAATATCATTAAATGCTCGCCGGTTAAGTGAAAACTTAACACACCTTCCGGTAAAGAAGAAATGTATCTTCTCACCATTAACCAAGGGTAGAATGCATGTTTTTCAATTTTCTACCATACCCCCAAGGGATCATTCCTTAGTTAGATGAATAATCTCCTGCTGGTGGAGAGTTACTCTATTCTACCGGTGCAGAGATCATTTCATCAAATTTTTTATCTCTTTTCTTAATCCACTATTTAGAAAATTCTTGCCTTACTTCTACCTTTTCTTTTCCCTTCAAGCTAGATCTCCTATTGTTTGCCAGTGTATTCTTGCTTCTACAGAATTTTGCAATATGTCCAATGTTGTTACAAGCATAACAAGTTACATTATTCCTCTGAATATCCTTTCCATATCCTTGACCGGTTTGTGATTGACATTGATTAGATAAATGTCCAAATCTTCCACAAACATAGAATTTCACATTCATTCTGCAATTTTTTGAATTATGACCAACTTTATTGCATTTGGAACATTGGCCAGTGGGTGACTTCATATTCTGATTATTTCTAAATCTACACTAATTTTCTTTATTACCAAACTTGTTGAAATTAAAACATTTGCCATTAAATTTATAAGCATTAGGTTGTCTTACCGGTTTGTTCTAATCTTGATTGTTGCCAATACCAGAACTTTCTCCAACTTCAAATCCAAGTTTATTTGTTTCTCCATTAGGCTTCTAACTTTTCAGCATGTCATCAAGCTTTGAACTTTTCTTGAATTTGTCTTTGTTCTCATTTGCAATAGCCAGCTCATTTTCCAGAATTCCAACTTGTCTCATAAGATTAGTTTTACAATATTGCATATATGAATTATATTTGTCTTTAGCATATCATTTTCATGACTAAGTCTCAGATTTTCATTTTCAGCATCATTAAGTCTCCTATCCAAGTATCTTCATTCTTCTTCCTGTCTTCAATATCTTTACATAACCTCATAGTCATATCTTGCATTTCATTTTTCATATTATTGTTTTCTTGTCTCAACTTGTTTGCAATGTCTCTAAGAGTTTCTTTTTCATCATCCTCTTTTTGCATCTTCTCATGAAGTTCTTTTCTTTTATTTTATGCTATATCAAAGTTCTCTTGAAGTCCTTTTATGAATTCCTGTGCAGTCCTCAGATCATCTTGAATTTTGATATTCTTCATTTTTTCTACATCATATTCTTCAAGAGTTCCTTCCAATTATTTTCTTAAGTTCTCCATCTATATCAGTGTCAGAATCTTCCTCAAGTTGTTAGGCCTTTGCAAAAAGAGGACCAGGCTCTAATAACAATTGTTAGATTCAATGACAGTCCCAAAAATAGTGAGAGGGGAGTTGAATCAGTGTTTAACTAGTTTATAAAATATTTATACTTATTTAAAACTTTGCATCCCAAAATAGTGTACCAGTAAATAAGAATTAATCCAGCAAATAAGAATAATAGAGACAACATAGAAAACACACCATAACAAAAGATATTTAACAAGGGAACCCGATGTGGGAAAAACCTTGGTGGGATTTGTGACCCATAGTATTTACTCACTGGCCAATGAATAAATACTACTTACAATAGGGGCCTACACATGCAGGGAGGCCAACAGCCTAGAGCTCACTGCTCAATAAAGAGTTACACTGACTACAAAATGGATTATTAAAATCCAATACAATGTACTTCTTTAAAACATCATCTCTCATGCAAGGTTCAGTACCAGTTTAAGCTTAGTCAATAACCAAAACCTTCGCTGTCAACTCTATCACCTTATACAAAATTGCCTTATGCTTGTTGTCCATCTACTTCTATATAAAAATGACCTATAAGATCTCATACATATATGAGTCTATTAAAATATACCATTTTGGCTTACAAAATATATTTACATTAAAATACAATAAACAAAAGTTAATTCCATGTCAGCTTGAGTGTCGGTATGCATTGTTGCTGATGTCGGTGAAGTGTCTATCGGTGTATATAGAAGTTTTTTGTTAGCGCTGGTATCTTTCAATTGGTTGCCAGTTAGCTGCCAGCTGGTTGCCATCAATGATAACATCAACTATTCTCATAAGAGTGTAGAATTCCAACAAGGCTGACATGTTTTATAATTATGTAATTGGTTTAATGTCTGGTGGCCAAGCTGATTGTTTATGCTCGAGGGTTTGTATATATAATATAAGATCTCATTGTAGATCATCATGTTAATGGTTATAGGAATGAAAATGGATACGTTATATATGAATAAGTAATATCATTTAGGAAAAGGATTTGGTCAATCATTGGAGATCGAACTAGGTTTATGTAAGAGGATTTAGTCTTCTAGCATTGAGCTTAACCAGAATTGTACTCAGGCATAGGAGTTGTTATCTTTGTAGTTCAAAAACTTCTCCGGATTGTAGTCTAGATTTCTATGTAGTCAATGAGGCTCCTTTTGTGATGAGCAGTGCACTCTAGGTTGTTGGTCTTCTTGCAAGTGCATGCCCATCAATTATAATTCACATAATTACTGCAGAAGTATTATCTGACTTTGGGTAGGATTCCCACCATGGTTTTTCCCTTTACCTCATTTTCCAAGTATAAATATTGGTGTCATGTGTGTGGTATTTATTTTGTGATTATTGTTTATGCTTAATTGGTTTAACTACTATTCTGGTATTTGGTTCAAGCATCCTACTATTAATATTTTGTGTTATGGTATAAAAATTTAAATTACTAATGGTTCTAATAATCTATGACAACTGATTCACCGACCCCCTCTAAGTTGTCTTCCGATTATTTGAATTGTCTAACAATTGGTATCAGAGCTTTGGTCCTCTCTGGAGAAAGCTTAACTGCTTGAGGAAGATCCTATGGTGACTAATAGTTCAAGTTAATCTAGTTCATCTAGAGCTATCTTTCGAAGAGATATTCCTAGGCTTGATGGAATAAATTACACAGTATGGAAGATTCAGATGTAGACTCATCTGAGATGTCTTGGCAAGGAAATTTGGGAGATCAAATGGAATGGTTTCACACCTTATACTCCAGCATCTTGAAATCCTCCTCCGGCAAACCTGGATAAGGAACTTGAGAATGATTGTATAGCAAAAGAAGCCCTCTTGTGTGCACGTTCTAATCAGCAAACCTAAATATGAAAGAAGATGAAAGGATTACTGCATTCATGGAAAGGGTAAATGAGATTGTTATGGGAATTCAATGTTTTGGTGGAACTCTGAGCGAAGATAAAATTATTTCAAAATTCTTGAGAGCCATACCAATGGCTTACAAGATGAAGGATACTACTATTAATGAGTTTAGAACAATGACTAATACATCTATCAATACAGATACCTTAGTCAGGAAATTATCTGCTTTTGAGCTTGTAGAATTTAGACCTTGTGGAGCTGTAAAGACTGAACCTCCTTTTCATGCATCTACATCTTCAACCAGTAAGCAAGATTGGAAAGCTTTATATGCAAAGGAATTGGAAGATATGAAGAGAGAAGATGATGAGTTTGAGAAACTTGAAGCACTATTTTCTAGAAGAGTACATAAAGGACAGGTAGGAAGTAAGTATGAAGGAAAAGAACCTTTTAAATGTTTTGTATGTAATAAAATTGGTCATTTTGCATCTAGATGTCTTGAAAGGAATTCAAGATTTGATGAAAGAGTTAGAAGATATTTTAAGCCTAACCCTAGATATAAGAACAAGTATAACTACAAGAAAAATAGAAAAAAATCATGCTACATAGTGGATGAGGAAGGCATAACCTATTTTGATGATGAACGGATAGAAGACTTTGCTAGTGGTTCTGGCAATGGGAAAGAATGGGTGTTCTTGGATATCAAGGAAGATGTTTTGGCACTAGAAGAGAATGTACCTGAAGAGAACACACTTTCTGCTAAAATTGAAGACAAGGATGAATGGGTAATTGGCAGTGGCTGTTCACATCATATGACTATAGATAAAGGGAAGTTTCTATCTTTGCAAGAATTTGATGGTGGTCTAGTTAGATTTGGAGATGACAAAGCATGTATGATCAAAGGAAAAGAAAGAATATCATTGGATGATAAGAACAATATTGACAATGTTTATTATGTTTAAGGTTTAAGGTATAATATTTTGAGTGTAGGACAATTGGTGGATAAGGGATTTCAATTATAGTTCAAGAATAGAAAATGCAAAATCATTAATAGATCTGGTTTGGATATTGCAACCGGTACACAGACAAAAGGTAATATATTTCATTTGAACTCCAGTGAGAAGACATGTTTGATTACACAGATTGATGAGAGTTGGCTATGCATTAAAAGGTTGTGTCATGTGAATTTTGATTGCATTGTGAAGATTAGTTCAACTAAGGCAGTTATGGATATACCTAAGATTATGAAGCCCTATAATATGGCATGCAAAGAATGTCAAATGGGTAACTAGATCATAACCTCTTTTAGGAGTATACAAAATAAATCTAATGATATTCTTGATCTTATTCATACTGATTTGTGTGGCCCTGCTAGAGTTAAAAGCTTTCAAGGTGATAGATATTTCATGCTAATCATTGATGATTATTCTAGAATGATATGGGTTACTTTTCTAAAAGAAAAGTCTAAGGAATTTTAAAACTTTAAAATCTTTTAGGATAAAGTGGTAATTGAGATAGGATTGAAGATTAAATGTTTGAGGTCAGACCATGGTGGAGAATTCACATCCGGTGAGTTTAATAACTTTTGTGAGAAGCATGGTATAAGAAGACAATTTTCTGCTCCACAAACACCTCAGTAGAATGGAGCTGTGGAAAGGAGGAACAAAACTATCTTGGATGCTCTTAGAACAATGATAATAGAATCTAATCTACCTCATATCTACTAGAGAGAAGCAATGAGCACAATGGTTTATACATTCAATAGAGTACATATAAAAGGAGAAATTGGTAAGACACCTTATGAATTATGGTTTGGCAATACACCTACAGTTAAGTATTTAAGAATATTTGGTAGTAAATGTTATATCAGGAGAGATGATACCATTGGAAAATTTGATCCTAGATGTGATGAAGGCATATTTCTTGGTTATTCTAATGAAAGCAAGGCATCTAGATGTTATAACAAGAAATTGCAGAGAATTGTGGATAGTGCTAAGGTCAAAGTAGATGAGATGAATAAAGGTCAAATCAAAGTTTACGAGAAGGAACCAATAGTGGAAATGATTATATCTGAACTGGTAGCACCTTTACCAAAATAGAGTGTTGAACCAGTTACTTTGGTAGTCAGAGAATTCTACAGTAACTGAAGAATAGGGAAGAGGAACTGAGAGTCAGAGGACTCCTAGTTATATGAGATTGAATCATTTAGAAGATCAAATCATTGGGGATAAGAGAAATGGAGTGATGACAAGAAGAAGACTGACAACTAATAAGGTATATTTAATTTCACAAGTTGAAGCGGTATTAGTAATTGAGGCATGTAAAGATGAATATTGGTTGAAAGTTATGGAAGAAGAATAAGATCAGGTTGAGAAAAATAATACATGGACTTTGGTTCCCCGACCTAAAAATAAGAATGTTATTGGAACTAAATGGGTTTTCAGGAATAAATTGAATCAGAATGGCCAAGTTATAAGAAATGAGGCTAGATTGGTTTCTAAAGAATATTCTCAAAAGGAAGCAATTGATAATGGAGAGACTTTTGCACCTGTAGCTAGGATTGAAGCTGTAAGATTATTTCTTGCGTATGCTTCTTATAAGAACTACAAGGTTTATCAGATGGATGTTAAGTGTGCATTTTTTAATGGGGATCTTGATGAGGAAGTTTATATTGAGCAACCTGATGGTTTTTCACTATCAAATGATACAAACATGATTTGTCAGTTAAGGAAAGCTCTATATGGATTGAAACAAGCACTTAGAGATTGGTATGCAAGGTTGTATAAATAGATTTTGAAGCTTGGTTTTACTAAGGGTAATGCTGACTGTAATTTATACTATAAGATAATTGATGATGATATAATTATTATTAAAGTCTTTGTTAATGACACTATTTTTGGAGGTGAAGATAAGTTGTGCATAGAATTTTCTAAGAATATGGAGAATGAATTTGAGATGTCTATGATTGGAGAAATGAAAATTTTCTTAGGTTTGCAGATTACTCAAACTAACAAAGGCATTTTCATTTGTCAAACTAAGTATGCTAAGGAATTGTTGAAGAAATTTGGTATGGGATATTCTAAACTGGTAAGTACTCCTATGGTTACAAGTGAGAAATTGACAAGGAAAGATGTTTTTGCATTGGTAAATCCTACAAGATACAAAACTATGATTGGAGGTTTTCTTTATTTGACTTAGACTAGGCCTGAAATTATGAATATTGTTTGTATTGTATCAAGATTTGAGAGTGATCCTAGAGAAAATCATGAGAGTGCGGTGAAAAGGATTTTTAGATACTTGCAAGGTAGATTAGAATATGGTTTGTGGCACCCTAAGGATGATGACTTTTCGGAAAAGTACTTTCGATAGAGCTTTCTTTCTTGGAAAGAAGTTGGTTTCATGTATAAAAAAGAAACAGTCATGTGCTTCTTTATCTACTACTGAAGCTGAGTATGTTGTTGCTTCTACTAATTGTACACAGGTTCTATGGATGAAGCAAATATTGAAGGATATAAAGGTGGATTGTAATGGACCGGTAGTTATTCATTGTGATAAATCTGCTGCTATTGATATACCAAAGAATCTAGTATTTCATTCTAAGACAAAGCACATATCTATCAAGTATAAAATTTTGAAGGAAAAGGTGGAAGAAAATAAAGTTAGATTGGCTTATGTGAACACTAAATAGTAGATTACAAATATTTTCACTAAACCTTTACCTAAAGAATCATTTGAGTACTTGAGACACAGATTGGGAGTTTCTAACCCTCCAGTAGAGACTTGATTGATGTGGCTTGGAATCAGTCTAGTATCCATTATCAGAGATACTATTCATTTTGGTACTGATGTGGGGATGCTACTACTCAGGGGGAGTATTCAGCTTTGTGATTCGTTGGTTTATGTTTTTCCTTTGACATTTTTTGTCAGATATCTGGCATTGATGTTAAAGGGGGAGAGATATTGATGTGAAAAATAGAAACTTAAGGATTTATATACAACAAGGGGAGAGATATGTGTATAATTTACACCTTTATAGAGATAATATTCATAGGGGGAGTTTGGTCTTTATTATAGAGTTGTTTGTGGGAGATTGTTGGTTGTCTTCCATTGAGGGAGAATTATTTGGCATCTCTTGGTACTTAGATGTTTTTCACATCTAGTGTTGCCATCAATGCCAAATGAAGATATTGTTGGCCATTTGAAGGAATTAATTGTGTTGCATTGATGTTTTGTCATTGATGCCAACACTAGCTATTTGGATGCTTTACCCACACCCTTCTAGTCCTAGTAGGTTAAGTGGTTTCTGGTTGGTTTGGATCCAGCATGATCCAATAGGCTCTGCTATGATTTGGTTATGGAATTGTCTTATTCATGATACTCACATTCGTATTGAGTCAGTTGGTTTTGGTGTGGTGATTGGATGTTATGCTGTTTGATTGAAAGCTTGGCTTCAAGTTCTGGCAAGGGTCTCACCGACATATATTTTGATGAAGATATTTGATCAATTGCATAAGTGGTGTTGGTAGAGCTTCTCATGGAGTTTCAAGATGCTCTTGGTGATCATGTTCAAGACTTGGCAAATTGAGATCATTGCTATAGCGTATGGACGTATATTAGGTCCCGGTTGGTCTAGGTTAAGGACTGGCTTTAATGAAATGTGTGGATTAGACCTCTCGATGTGTTTTTGCGATGACTTATGTGTTGGATATTATTAATTTGGTCTAAGGCCAACATGTTTTGTAATTATTTAATTGGTTTATTGTCTTGTGGCCGACCTGATTGTTTATGATCGATGGTCTGCATATATAATGTACGATATCATTGAAGATCATCATATTAATGTGAAAATAATGTAATATCATTCAAGTTGAGGATTTGGTCGATCATTGGAGATCGAATTGGGTTCATGTAAGAGGATTTAGTCCTCTGGTATGAGCTTAACCGAAACTATATTCAGGCATAGTAGATGTTATCTTTGCAATTCAAACACTTCTCCAGATTGTAGTCTAGATTTCTATGTAGTCAGTGAGGCTAATTTTGTGATGAGCAGTGCGCTCTAGGCTGTTGGCCTTCCTACAACTACAGGACCCTCAATTGTAATTCCCATACTTACTGCAGAAGTATTATCTAACTATGGGTAGGCTTCCCACTATGGTTTTTACCTTTACTGGGTTTGCCACGTATCAATCTTGGTGTCATGTGTGTGGTATTTATTCTGTGATTATTTTTTATGCTTAATTGGTTTAATTGTTATTTCTGTATTTGGTTAAAGCATTCTAGTATTAAGGTTTTGGGTTCCGGTATTAAATTTTTAATTTCTAATGGCTCCAAAAATCTATGACAACTGATTCACCCCCCCTCTCAATTGTCTTCCTCTTATTTGAATTGTCTAACATGTACAAAAATAGAACAAACTTTCAAATCTTTATTGATCGATCCTTCTAATAATAGAGGAAATCATAGTTAACAACTAGATCTCAAAAAGAGAGAAAATTACATGCATTGGATGCATAAAATAAAAGTTGCTTAAACTACTAAAAAATTAAGAAAACAAAATAAAGACTAGCATCAATTACACAAAAAATTCAATGCATTTATCATAAGGACCTAGATGTATTTTGATTGGAGCTCGATGATATTGACACAACACCAATTGTCATAGGGTCCAATGGATGAGAGAAAATTTTACTTGTATCTTACAAACTCAAAGGGACGTAGAGAAATTCAACATCATATCTTAAAATTTTCATCATGTATCTCATTTTGGGTCTTCATGAGCCTCTGCATTTCTTCTTCATTTAAGTTTCTCCAAAGCATTTTATCAGCTGTATCTAGAAGCTTTCCCTATTTATACAAATTTCAAACCCATTCTACAACTCTGCAATTGTGTTTAGATAAACTCACCTAAACAGACCACCTTCCACATGCAATTTCTTGAGCTACAATACCAAAGCTAAAAATATCTGATTCTCGACTTGTCTTTCCTGCCACAACACATTCTAGTGCTAAATACCTAAAATTTCCTGCAGGTGATGTTGTGTGAGAAGCAAGGCCATCATGTTTCACTATTCTAGCGAGACCAAAATATCCCAGAATATTCTACATCTCTAATAGAAAGGTGTGAAATCATACAAAAATTTAAAATATTGCACAATAGGTCTATTAAGCTTGGAATTGGGATTAGAATTCAATGTCACATTATCATTTTTCACTTCTCTTTGCACGATGATTGTCCAACTCCTCATGAAGGTAAACAAGAGTAGAGGCTATGTCACAATAAATTCTAAACCGTTGGTCCCAATATAAAGGCTCCTTCTCATCATCGAATAAGTGCTTGTCCAAGATTCAATTTGGAAATAATTTATTACAAGGAGAAAGTCATTTCTTTTGTGGCACCATCCAAAGAGCTGCACCATGTTACAATGTCTCAGCCTGTTGATGATGGTGACCTCTGAAACATATTCCCATTTGCCCTATCTAGATCCTTGGGATATTCTTTTCATTGCCAGAACCTCATTTGTTGCATAAAAAATTCCTATGTAGACACCTCTAAAGCTTCCTTCTCCTAGATTTAGCTTTTCACTACAACTATGAGTGGTAGTGTTGAGCTCGGCGTAGGACATGCTGCGAGGGTGTTGAGCAAACAGTTCCTCCAATTCCACATACCTTCAGGAAGGGTGCTTGTTTTTCCCAGTGTTGAAATAATGGTACCACAAAAATGAACACAAATAGAGGATTGGACAAGAGATGGAGAAGAAACCCAAAATTGGCCTCTGATACCATGATAAAAAACATGGTGAGAAACTCAAATTTGAGCACTACTAAACACAAGCCTATACCATTGAATTTATAAAAAGATACATTTTAAATGTTTAGAAGTCTCTAGAGAAGAGTTAGATACATAATTCATACTGGATTGTTAAAATAGTGCAACACAAGAATTACGTGGACTAAAGATAGTGTTGAGAAATTAGGTCGGTGCTGGTCTGTGTTGCCAATTGACACTCATCTTGTAAGGGTTAATGGTATTTTGGGTTTTCATTAATGGCAACTAATGGGAAACTCATGGGAACTAATCTTCAAGTGTACATATTCTTTTTTTGGCTTAGCCAACATATATTACGCTTAACCGATATTCACTTTGCTTCTCAACCGGCTAAGTCCTGATCTTGGTAACATGTATTTAGAACCCAATAATGGTTAGAACATGATTAGGAGATCTTATGGCCCTGATTATTTATTTCATGGAATTTGTGGTAATGTGTAAAGGCCAACATGATCATTGGGATTATGTTTGAAATTCATTATGATCTGGTAGTTGATAGGTTAATACTTTTCATTGTAGCTGACATGTTGAAAGATGAAGGATATTTAAGGAAATGTTTTTAGAGATGGATCTAGATAAGTTAGTGATGTTATTTTTGGTGGTGAATTATTTAGAGATTATTAGTTTGTATTTTGGTCAGCGAATAAAAGATTTTGTGTGCAGTTTCACATGCACAGCCTAACCGGTAGCAGAACAATGCAAATTAGAGCATCATCAAACCGGTACATAGTGAAGGTTATCAGAGAATGAACTAGAACTTATCTAGCATGGTCAGATGCATCTTATAAGTTCATTCTTCTTGTAATTACATTATAATTATTTGTAAGTTGGTGAGACTTCTCATATTGTGTTGAGCAGTGAGCTCTAGGTAGTTGGTCTGATTGCATGTGCAATCCACTTCATGTAATATTTGTATACCTTGATCAAGTATATAGATATTATGGGTATCAGTCCCACCATGGTTTTCCCTTTGCAGGGTTTTCCACATGTAAATATTGGTGTTATGTTGTTTCCTCTTTATGTGTTGTTTGGTGTATGCACTTTAATTTTATTTACTGTTAACTTGTTACTAAGCAATAAGTTCAAAACTAAGATTAATGGTAGAACACTGATTCACCACCACCCCTCTTAATATTCTTGAATTCAAATCTTGGTTCGTCAAAAGAAGTCTAATCACTTGAGGAAGATCTAGAATTTGGAATGAATGGAAACTAGTCTACAACAACAACTTAAACTTTCTCTTGAGGATCTTGATAATGAGAATATTGAGAACAATAAATTGAAAAATAAACTAAAGCAAGCTAGAGAACACATCATTTCATTGCAACAAAATCTTTCAATTGCTCAATCTAAGAGGAAGGAAGTTTGTGATCAAATGCAAAATCAGAATAGTGATGAGGAAGATGCTATGAATGATCAATATCAAAAACTCACTCAATGAACACTATCTTGAAGAATGAGATGCAGACCTTAACCATGAGAATGTGCAAGGAAATTGAAGATAGAAAGAAAAATGAAGAAACCCTAGCTTAAGCATTGAAGGACATATCTGATGAATGCAATAGGCTGACACATGAGAATGATATGCTGAAAATTGAAATGACCCAGTCTCAGAACAATGAAAAGGAACTTGAAAGATGGATTATAATAATGAGTGATGACCTAGTCACTGCAAATGAGTACAAGGACAAATTTCAAGCCATCTCTGCTAAACTTGAAGAACTACTAAAGAGTTAGAGGAATGGTAATGGCAAGAGAGGACTTGGTTATGAAAAAGGAGAAAGCTCCAATACTACACAACAAGATCAGTCATCCGGATAGAAGCATAATCATGTCAACAACCAGAAATAGAAATCACTTGTAAGACAACCTAATGCTAATAAATTCGAAGGTACGTGATTTTTTTGCAATAGATATGGTCATATGGCTAGTTAGTGCAGAAATAGGATTAATCAGAATAATGCATCATTCACCAGTCTTGGAAATGTAAGATGCCATACATGTAGTATATTTGGACATATGGCTAACCAATGCAGATCAAAAGGAAATCAATGAAATCACGGGTTTAACAAAGCAGTTCAAAAGAACAATATTGCCTCTTATGCATGCAACAAGATTGGACATATTTCTAAATATTGCAGAAGTAAGAACCCATCGACAACTAATAGAAATGAAAATGAAGGGAAAGACAAAAGTGAAAGACATTAGAAAAGATCATGAGAAAAGATGGGTAAGGAGATTAGATACACCTTGGGAAGATAACCTAATAGAGTCATCAGTTCCTGCATCCATAGTAGACACTACAAGTAACTAAGGCACTATGTCGTAGGGGTAGGTAAATCATTGAAGATCATGCAAATACCCCGAATTAGATCTATAGTCAAAGAATTCTTATTATGGATGGGTACTCAAATAATTTTAGATGTTTACCAGAACCTACTCGTAGAGTATGTGAACCGATCAGCCTAACCGGAAATATTTATGAGAATGGAAAATTAGGGTTAACGGTGATAAAAAGGAAAAGTAAAATTATTTTCTTCACATGGTGATCAAGCATTCAAACAAGAAATTTCTAGAGTGATTCAGAGTCCAAGGCAAGTTGTGCAAGGACTTTCTTTCAAAAGAAATCTCATCTCCTGACAACACTTCAAGGTATTTTTCATTCACAGATATTCTAGTATCAATATCCCGCTATCATGGCTTCATCTACATCCAATATTGACACTCCCTTGTAGGTGGAAATCAAGAACCACCCCATATCATTTTTAAGAAGCTTCCCTTCAAATCTCTTCTGGATAAACCATTGGGATCCTTCTTGAGTGTTTTCCACAGTATTCTTCACACAAAGGAAATTAGGGCATACATCCATTGCAATATCAAGGAACTCTTTGGATATGAGTTGTCTTGCATTTTCATAGAAAACCTAATCATCGACAACTAGGTGAAACTGGAATTTTCCCACTTGCAAAGGAAGGGTTTCACTCAGTTCATGGATTTTCCCACTTTCGATGAGGTAGAAAGGGTCCAATACACTTTGAGCCACATTTATGGGGAATTTACTTGGTTGGACTAGCCATACAAAATCACAGAGGAAGTGATGAAGAAGATCACTTGTCTACACAAGATTGGAGGTGTACCTCTCCCTAGGTGCAACGTCTACAACACAGAGATCAACAAACTTACTAGTGCTACTTTTGATGGATGATCAATGAGGATTAATTATGTAAGAGAAATTGATGTCGAGTTTCTTCCCATGATAATTGGTTAGAAGGTCTATCAGTCTAATCATCTAAAATTGGTCTCCAACAACAATATTTTGATTGTTCATCAAATGGTAAAGATGGATGCACACTATGATCTCTACAATGTGATGCTAAAAGAGCTCATGAAAATCCTCCAGAAAATCAAGAAAGATAAAACAAACACTTTCTGGTATGGCTCTTTTATTATTTGTCTAGTATTTTACTTTTTGAAAACTATTCCCAGTAATGGGAAGATTCAATGGGCCTTTCAACACCAAGTAGCTACTTAGATAGCTCAAATTTCGGATATGCAAGGAGATAAGTTAAGTAAGGCTGATTTATGGTCATTTTTCAAAACCTTCCAAGAAGAAATAAAAAATAGATCTAGAATCTCTAAGTCTATAATAGACAAATATAAGGATACAATATGTTTTATGATTAATAAACATGAATGCTTGATGGAAGTTATACAACCCATAATTATATGGATCATATGCCTATGAGCTATGAGGTGGGTGAGGCCACATTGGATGTCTATGCACAACACTTGCTGCAAGCACTAGTAGATGAGAAAGAAGAAAAATCTGGCATAGCCTAGGAGAAAGGGCTAAAGGTTCACCAATAATAGGTTCCACCGACTATTAGGAAGAAGATGACTAAGATTGTAGCCAAAACACTTATAGGTGAAGGGCATGAGAGGGAAGAAGTTGAACAAAAAGTAAAAAATTCTTGAAGGTCAGAGGAAAGAAGAGATGAAGAAGAAAAGGAAAGAGGAAAGGGAAGCCCAGAAGGCATCTCATGCCACTCCCAATGTGGTCTTGGTATAGACAGAGACTTCCAACCAACCAGAAGCATCATCCACTGAGCCTGCTAGTCCTAAACCGACTGAGTCAACAAAGAGAAAGCATAAGGCTACCCAACAATACATGATTGTTTCTTCTGAGGAAACAAAATAAGATGAAGACATAAAAGAAGTTCCAAAGAAGAAAGGATTTTTGTTAGAGTAGTGAGGGAGAAGAAGGAGGAGAAAAAGAAAGAACATGTTAAGGAGACTCCTCGAAAGCCTAAAATCACAATTGTACATAAACATAAACCCAAATAAGATGAGCAACCCGAACTAAAATCTCTCTTCTCCCCCCGTCTCTCTCTCTCTCTCTATATATATATATACACACACACATATAAATATATAGATGTATATATATATAGATGTGTGTATATATATAGATGTATATATATATCTGTGTGTGTGTGTGTATATATGTGTATATATATATGTATATATATATGTGTGTATAGATATACATATATGTATATATATATATGTGTATAGATATATGTATATATATATATATGTATACATATATATATATATATATATATACATATATATATATATACATTTATACATATACATATACTTATATGTATATATAGATACATATACATATATGTATACATATACATATACATATATATATATGTATATATATGTATATATGTATATATATATATGTATATATATATATATATATGTATATATATACATATATATATATATACATATATATATATATATATATATATATATATATATATACATACATATACATATACATATATGTTTACATATATGTATATATGTATATATATAATCTATCTAGATTTAGGAGTATGCTTTTACTTTTGTTTAATAAGTAATCAATACATTGTAGACAATGTATCAAATCCTAGCATAATTTTAATTAGAGTATAGAATTAAAGTATTTTAATAAATTTATAATCTATTTATTTTTGAAGCATCATTTTCTGTTACATTAATGTATTGACAACTTATGTTTACAATATTTCTTTTATATCATTAGCAACAAATAATGATACATTCTATTCAATGGGTCAATAGTCCATTTATGTTTATATTATTTTATGTCACTAGAAAAAAATAAATAGTCTATTGTACAAAATAAACTAATTGTTCATACCTATAATTATTCTTTTATGTCACTAATAATTAAAAATTAATGTGTTGTAGTCAATGTGCCAACTACTCATATTTATAAGGTTTTTTTATGTCGCTATGAGAAATATGTCAATGCTTTATATTAAATCCACCAACAATTTATAGTTATAAGCAATTTTCTATCACTATCAATTGAAAATTGGTGCACCATGGTCAATGCATCATTTGGTTATCCATTTTGAATTTGTTTTATCTTGTTGCTAATGAATATTAGTGCATCATAGTTCATATGCCAACTACCTCTATTTCTATCTATTTTTTATGTCATTACACAAAAAAATCTGATGCACTATAGTCAATGCATTAACTACTTATAGTTATAAGCATTTTTCTTTCACTACCAATTGACAATCAATGCATTGTGAACAATATGTTAGTTGTTTGTATTTTTAGAATTTTTTATCTCACTATGAATAAATAGCATGTGCATTACAGCCAATATACCAAATTTTTGTCTTTATAGTTCATCTTTATTATCACTACCAAGAGAAAACACTATATTGTAGTCAATTTCAATGTGTTATTCTTTAATGTCACTACTAGGAAGAAACCAATGGATTTTAGTCGATGCTCAACATATTTATAGTATAAGATCTTTTTATATCATTCAAAATTAACAATAGAGTATTGTAGGTGATGTGTCAATTGTTTATATTTTTTGAATTTCATTTCCCTTTTCCAATAAATAACATCTATATTTTAGTGAACAAACTAGTTTTTTATCTTTAAAATTGTTTTGTCTTATTGTAACCATGAAAATACCACTATGGTGTAGCCAATCATCAATTATTTATATCTATAAACATCATTTTATGGAAATATTAGTAAAAATATAACACTTGCATTATATTTAATGCCCCAACTATTTATATTTGATCATCAACTACTTACATTTGTACTATTTCTTTTCTATCACTAATAATAAATAACAACTGTATTTTAGTCAATGTATGAATTATTTATTTTTATAAATATGATTCTGTCACTACGAATAAATAAATAGTGCATTGTATTCAATGCACAAACCATTTATATTTAATGGATCGAGTACTTATATTCAAAATCTTTCATTTTGGTCATTGCCAACAAACAAGTATTTTTTTCTAGTTATTGCATCAATGTTTTAACTTTTATATTTCTTGTCGTATTTCATTTCTAATAAATAAACCATCCATTTCTATTCATATTTATTCTTTTATCTCATTACTAACAAATATTACTACATCTAGTCAATATGCCAACTACTTGTATTTAAATTTTCTTTTATGTCAATACTAAGAAAAATCCAATGCACTATAGTCAATGCACCAAGTTTATAGTTATAAGTATTTTTCTATAACTACTAGCTAATAATCAGTGCATTGTGGTCAATTGGTCATTTGTGTCGAACTATAGTCAATGCACTAAAAATCTATAGTTATAACAATTTTTCTATCACTACCAATTGACAATAAATGTATTGTGGTCAATGTGTCAATTATTTATTTTTTAATATTTTTTATCTCGCTATGAATTAATAACATGTGCATTATAGTCAATGTACCATTTTTTTGTCTTTATAATTATTCTTTATTATTACTATTAGACAGTTCAGATAATCGCAAGACAACTAAGAGGGGGGGTGAATCAGTTGTCATAGATTACTGGAAGCATTAGTAATTTAAACTTTAATACCAAAACCCAAAACAATAATACCGAAATAGAAGTTAATCCAACTAAGAATAAACAATAATCATAGAATAAAATCCAAGCACACAACACCAATATTTGTACGTGGAAAACCCGGTAAAGGGAAAAACCATAGTGGGAAGCCTACCCACAGTCAAATAATACTTCTATAGTAAGTATGTGAATTAAAATGAAGGGGCGTGCACTTGCAGGAAGGCCAATAACCTAGAGCACACTGCTCATCACAAAAGGAGTCTCACTGACTACATACAAATCTATACTACAATCCAGAGAAGTGATGAATTGCAAAAGATGGCATCTCCTATGCCCAAGCATAGTTCTTATTAAGCTCAATACTAGAGGACTAAATCCTCTTACACAAACCCAATTCAATCTCCAATGATTGACCAACTCCTCTGCCTGAATGATATTAAATTATTCTCACATTACATTCCTTGACCATGACCTCTTTGATAACTCAATGATGAATGGATAGTACCAAACCAGTACTGAGAGGGGGGGGGGTGAATTAATACAGACAAAAACACTTTCCCTCAAACCGGTTTGTCTGCAGACACTGTGCTTAGGCAAATAAACAGTAACACTAGTCCTAAAAAGAGTATGACCGGCAAAACCCAAATAACTAAGACAAGCATAAACCGATTGTCACTTATCTATTCAAACAATCTATTACTCATTTTCATTTTACCCTAGTGCATGAACAGACAATCTAACATCAGAAATGTGTGAATAGCTAGATCAACTTGATTAACCTTTAGACACAGACCACTTAAACCATCATATTAAAAAACACCACACATGACACATAGATTTTTTCAGGTGGGAACCCAACTAGGAAAAACCACGGTGGGAATGAATACCCACAAGCTATCTTTTGAACTCTTTAGAAGTCTGCTCTGTTAGGAGCCTTGTTCGGTTAGAGACATTATAATAGGTTCTGTTAGGAACCAATCATATTAGGGATCACCTGGTTAAGGGATGGCTAAAATACCCAGTTAAGGGTTAAACCCTGTTAAAGGTTACCTTGTTAGAGGATTTCAAGAACTCAATGGCTTTGAGTCACCCAGTTAAAGGATTTATAGCAAGTCAGTTAAGGGTACCCTGTTAAGGGATTTCCAACTGTTGAAGTGGTTAGAGATCAGCAGGTATCACAATGATCTGGTAACAACACTCAATGCCAATGAAGATCCGCTTTAGCTCCTTTTCACCTTCTGCACTTACACTATATAGGTATTACTTTTCTCGTATGGTCTAGAAAGAATCACATATCTCTTCTCTTGGATACACACATACAAATTTTGCCAACAACCTCAGAAAGAAAAACAACATCGACCTTATAGGAAATAGATAGGTCAGTAGCATAAACCCTAAACCCTAAACCAGTTAGGTCAAACAATTCAAATGGTTCAATCCTTACCATTGAACACATAGCATTGAATACAACAATCTTGAACATATCTCAAGACATTCTCCATCATCCATTATGCACCACTTCCATGGCAGCAAAAACCCCATCACCATTTACAGGCTTCGCACATTCCCAAGGTAGATAGGAGAAATCTTCTCCATGCAAGTTCCTTCACACGCACAAGGCTGATGTGGCAACTTGATCTGTTCTTTGTTACAATGGTAACACATCACACAAAGTCAACGGTTGAGTCACACAGGCTTGATACACTTCAACTCGAAACCCTGAAGTTGAGACTACCAACCGGTAGTCATACAAAGCTTCCATGTGCTAGTTCCCATACTAGCATGCCAATTCACTTTGAACAAACATACCACTTCACTCTTCACTTTGGCACATATACCGGTTCACAATGTTATACCGGTTCTGGTTCTCTTTTCAGCATATTAACATCAATGACAACACACAATGTCATCATGTCTTCATTCCGGTTCACACAATGCCATCAATCTCCCCCTTTGGCATTGATGGCAATATACAAAGATATCTCTCCACTTCACATCTTCTTCCCCAATTTTTGTAGATATCTTCTCCACTTACACATCTTCTCCCCCTTTGACAACAATGCCAAAGTGGAGGCACAAGCTTTCCCGTCCCTTTATGTTGCTCCCCCTGAGGAGTAGCATCCTTCAACACATCAAACCTGAAAATATTTGACAATGTAATACCTGACTGATGTGGAGCACATACCTTTAGTTCACCTCTTGAAGGGGAAGAACCCCTAATTCAACTCTTAAATAGGTAAATGTAGCCTTTGGGAGAGGCTTGGTGAATATGTCTGCTAACTGCTCCTTGCTAGATACATGTTCTAGTGCAATCTCTTTGTTCTGAACCTTTTCCTTTAGGAAATGATACTTAAGCTCAAAATGCTTGGTTCTAGAATGTAAACCTAGATTCTTTGAAATATTGATAGCACTTGTGTTATCACAAAATATTCTTACAAGTTCAGATACAGGAACTTTGAAGCCATTTAGCACATGCTTCATCCAAATTGTTTGAGTGCAGTTCATGAAAGCTGCAACATACTCCGCTTGTATTGTAGATTGAAGATACAACTCTGCTTCTTACTCATCCATGAGACTAGTCTACCACTGAGAAAGAATGCACCACTGGTTGTGCTCTTCCGATCATCCACATTACCTACCCAATCAACATCTGTGAATACTGTCAAGTTGGAATCATTACTATATGGATACCATAATCCATAGTCAACAGTTCCCTTTAGATATTTGAGGATCCACTTGACTGAAACCAAGTGGGATTCTCTTGGACTTTTCTGGAACCTTGCAGTAATGCCCACTACATGTACAATGTCCGGTCTGCTATGCACTACATAAGGCAACTTACCAATCATTGATCGGTATTCTTTCTCATTAACCAGCACTAAATCATCCTCCTTTGATAGTTTGCAACCGGTCACCATCGGAGTACCAACCAGTTTGCTATCTTCCATGCCAAAGGTCTTCAACACCTCTTTGACATACTTAGACTGAGTGATAAAGATTCCATCTTTCATTTGCTGAATCTATAGTCCAATGAAGAAGTTAATCTCCCCTATGAGTGACATCTCAAACTATTTCTTCATCTCATCAGCAAACTCATGACTCATCTTATCATCTCCACCAAAGATAATGTCATCAACAAATACCTTGCAAATCTAAATCTGATCTCCTTTAGATTTCAAGTAGATATTTCTATCTTTTCTTGTTCTCTCAAATCCAATCTTCACAAGATGGGAGTGTAGGTGTTCATACCATGCTCTAGGTGCCTGCTTTAGACCATATAAGGCTTTATGTATCCTACACACCATGTCACTATCTTCAGATAGGGCAAACCCATATGGTTGCTCTATATACACCTCCTCTTCAAGTACACCATTTAGAAATGTATATTTTACATCCATTTGGTATACTTTGAATCCTTTAAAAGCTGCATATGCAAGAAGCATACAAACTCCTTCCAATCTGGCCACAGGAGAAAAGGTTTCTCCATAGTCTTCTCCTTCTTATTGGGCATATCCTTTGCACACCAGTCTAGCTTTGTTTCTAATCACTATGCCATCCTCATTCAGCTTATTTCTAAAGACCCATTTGGTACCAATGACATTTTTATGCTCCAATCTGGGTACCAAAGACCATGCGTCATTCTTCTCAATCTGGTCAAGTTCCTCTTCCATTGCCTTGATCCAGTCTTCATCCCTATGGGCCTCTTCGAATGATTTAGGCTCAAATTCAGAGATCATACATGAGTTTTCTCTAATCTTCCTTCTTATAAGGATTCTTGCATCCTTATCCCCTATGATCTGCTTAGGATCATGGTTTAGCATTACGTATCAAGGAATAGTCTTGACTGGTTCTTCTTTCTTTTCCTCTTCATCCTCATCTTCATCAGCATCAGCATTTACCAGTGCAAGAACACTATTACTGGTACTCAGTTGACTGGCAACCGGTTCCCAGAAGGTTGCAACCGTTTCATTTTTCCCTTGTTCACTGTCAGTTTCCTCAGGTTACTTAGAGGTTTCATCAACTCTCACATTGATGCTCTCCACAATTCTTTGAGTCCTATTATTGTAACACTTCAGAGCTTTACTCTTGGTGGAATATCCTAGAAATATTCCCTCATCACATTTAGCTTCAAACTTGCTCTGATGTTCACTCCTCTTGATATAACATTTGCTACCAAACACTCTAAAGTAGCTAACCACATGAGTCTTACTGGTCCAACACTCATAAGGAGTTTTATCCTTACCTTTGTTGATGAGTACCCGGTTCATTGTGTAAACTACAGTGCTCACTGCTTCTCTCCAAAAGGTGTGAGCAACCTTTCCTTGGATCAACATAGTTCTAGCTACTTCAACCACAATCTAGCTGTTCCTCCTAGCTAAGCCATTCTGCTGTGGAGTCTGAGGGGCAGATAGTTGCCTCTTGATGTCATGTTCTTCATAGTACTTGTTGAATTCACTAGAAGTGAATTCCCCTCCTTGATCAGTTCTAAGGAACTTAATCCTTTTAGCACTTTCCTTCTCCAGTAATGCTCTGAAAGCTTTGAACTTTCCAAAAGCTTCAGACTTATCCTTCAAGAATGTGACCCACATCATTCTTGAGTAGTCATCAGTGAGAATCATGAAGTACCTATCACGTTGCATGCTCCTAGTTTTCATAGGACTGCACCACCATCATACTCTTCTAGAGATAGGAACTTACTCCAGTCACCAGTCATATGGTGAGAACACCCACTATCAATAATCCAATCATTGAAATTATCAAAGCGGGAGATAAGAGTTTTCTTGTCAGATACATCTTCTTTGACTGTAACAAACACAATATCTTCATTTCCATCATCTTCAGACTCCTCATCTATGACACCTTCATCAACTGCTACAAAATAGTTTCTCCGGTTTCCTCCTTTGAACTTCTTGAACCTTTCTGGTTTGTCCTTGTTATCACCATTGGGGCAGTTTATAGCAATGTGTCCAATTTGGTTACAATAAAAGCATTTCAAAGGAAGCTTACCTTTATATTTGTCGGTTCCCTTTGGAAGTCTCTTGGCAAGAATAGCTTTGAACTCCATAAGGATCTCCTCATCATCCATTTCTCTGCTTTGCCTTGGTTCACCATTGGTGCTTGTTTCTTTTCCTTTTCTAGATGGTGCAGCAGATGCCCTAAAAGCCGACTCAGTTATCTAAATACTACCATCATAATTATTTAGCCCATAGGAGGTCAACTTTGCAATGATGGAGTCTAGGGATACCTTTGTCTTGTCTATTGATCTCAGCTCCTAAATAGTAGCAACCCTTATTGCATAGACTAGTAATAAGGATCTCAAGAGTTTGCTTACAATAGTGGAGTTCTCTATTTTGCCTCCTGCACTCTTGATGTCTCCTACAATAGTTTTGATCCTTATTCCATATTGTTGGATAGTCTCACCTTCAACCATCTGCATGTCTTCAAACTTTCCTCTAAGGCTCTCCTCCTTAGCTTGTTTTACATGCTCATCACCACCATAGATACTCTCCAGAGCTTCCCATACTTCTTTGAGATTGTCTTTGTCCTGGACATCAATGAACTCAATGTCAGATAGATTTCTGATTAGGGCTTCCATGACTTGTCCATTCTCCTGAATCTCTCTCTTTTGATCATCAGTGAGAGTACCGGTAGGGATAACATAAGCATTCTCAACATAGTTCCAGTGTTGAGCACCCATGCTTCTGATGTATATCTTCATTCTATCCTTCCATATTTTAAAGTTGTCTCGGTTGAACTTTGGACCTTCCCTCTTCATCATTAGATAAGGATATTTTCCCCAAGCAGTTAAGCTTACAACATAGAGGACCTGGAGGACGCTCTAATACCAATTGATAACTCAATGATGAACAGATAGTACCAAACTAGTACTAAGAGGGGGGGGGTGAATCAATATAGACAAAAACACTTTCCCTAAAACCAATTTGTTTGCAGACACTGTGCTTAGGCAAATAAACAGTAACATTGGTCCTAAACATAGTACGACCAGCAAAAATCCGAATAACTAAAACAAGCATAAACCGGTTGTCACTTATCTATTCAAACAATCTATGACACATTTCTGTTTTACCCTAGTGCATGAACAGGAAATCTAACATCAAAAATGTATAAACAACTAGATCAACTTGATTAACCTTTAGACATAGACCACTTAAACCATCATATGAAAAAACACCACACATGACACACAGATTTTTTCATGTGGAAACCCAACTGGGAAAAACCACGATGGGAATGAATACCCACAAGTTGTCTTTTGAACTCTTTAGAAGTCCACTCTATTAGGAGCCTTGTCTAGTTAGAGACATTACAATAGGTTCTGTTAGGAACTGATCCTGTTAGGGATCACCTGGTTAAGGGATGGCTAAAATACCCAGTTGAGGGTTAAATCCTGTTAAAAGTTAACTTGCTAGAGGATTTCCAGAACTCAATGGCTTTTAGTCACCCGGTTAAAGGATTTACGAAAAGCCAGTTAAGGGTACCCTGTAAAGGGATTTCCAACTATTGAAGTGGTTAGAGATTAACAAGTATCACAATGATCTGGTAACAGCACTCAATGCCAATGTAGATCCACTTTAGCACCTTTTCACCTTCTGCACTTACACTCTATAGGTATTACTTTTCTCGTTTGGTCTAGCAAGAATCATCTATCTCTTCTCTTAGATACACACATACAAATTTTGCCAACAACCTCAGAAAGAAAAACAACATTGACCTTATAGGAAACAGATAGGTCCGTAGCATAAACCCTAAACTAGTTAGGTCAAACAATTCAAACGGTTCAATCCTGACCGTTGAACACATAGCATTGAATACAATAGTCTTGAACATATCTCAAGACATTCTCCATCGTCCATTATGCACTGCTTCCATGGCGGCAAGAACCCCATCACCTTTTATAGGCTTCATACATTCCTGAGGTAGATAGGAGTGATCTCCTCCATGCAAGATCCTTCATGCACACA
Organism: Cryptomeria japonica; assembly: GCF_030272615.1. Classification (NCBI taxonomy): domain Eukaryota; kingdom Viridiplantae; phylum Streptophyta; class Pinopsida; order Cupressales; family Cupressaceae; genus Cryptomeria; species Cryptomeria japonica. Next base: position 73,797,349 of record NC_081415.1, on the reverse strand, counting down.
AGGCTGACGTGGCAACACAATCTGTTCTTCATTAGAATGCTAACACATCACACAAAGTCAATGGTTGAGTCACATAGGCTTGAGACACTTCAACCGGAAACCCTGAAGTTGAGACTACCAACCAATAGTCATACAAAGCTTCCATGTGCTAGTTCCCATACTAGCATGTCAGTTCACTTTTCAGCATATTGATATCAATAACACACAATGTCATCATGTCCTCATTTCGGTTCACACAATGCCAACACTCTTACACAAACCATGATGATCTACAATGAGATCTTACATCTTATTTATACAAACCATTGACCATAAATAATCAGGTCAGCCACTAGACAATAAACTAATTACATAATTATAAACCATGTCAGCCTTAGACAGAAACAAATAATATCCACACATAAGACATCTCAGAAAAACAACAATAGGTCCTATCCACTTTTGGCATATGCACACTCCAATGAGACATTGTAGGTGATTGAAGGTTTTTTCATTGATGGCAACCTTGCAATCCTATGGCACCGGCAAGGCATTACACTGACAAGATAGTGCACCAGCATCAACAAATCACACTCTACACTGGCACTCAGGACACTGATGCCGGCACAAAGAAAGGAAGTATACCGACATAGAGGTCGACAGGATTTTTTTATATTATATTTTTTTTATTATTGTAAAAACTTTGTAAGCCAACTTGGCATATTGTAAAATGACTCTTATATATAAAAGAGATCATTGTAGACATTTTGTAAGCGGAAGAGAAAGAAAAAATATAAGGCAGACCTATTATGCAAAATACAGGCTAAAAGGTTTATGTAAGAAGCAGAGCAGCAACCAGTACTGGATCTAGCATTATAGATGCTATTGTAAAGCAGTACAAGATATTGGATTTGTATAATCCACATTGCAAGTTAGTGAAACTTCCCATTGAGCAGTGAGCTCTAGGCAGTTGGCCTTCCTACATGTGCAGACCCCTATTGTAAGTAATATTCTCTTATTGGCTAGTGAGTGAATATTGTGGGTCACAAATCCCACCGAGGTTTTTCCCACACTAGGCTTCCTTGTTAAATCCTTATGTTATGGTGTGCTTTTCATGTGGATGTTCTTGATTCTATTTATTGCATTATTTCTTGCATACCGGCACTCTGTTATAATATGTTCTGCATATTTTAAGTTAAGAAATTCTAATTACCGGTTAGATACTGATTCACTCCCCCCTCTCAATATCTGTGGGATTCCTAACAATTGGTATCAGAGCTTAGTCCTCTACTTTTAGAAGCCTAATAGCTTGAGGAAGATCTTGACACTGGTAAAGATGGAAAATCCGATGAAGCAACTGGAAGGAGCTCTTTCAGACTATGATGCAGAGAAATTGAAAAATATCAAACTAGAAGATGATTTAAGGGCAGCTCAGGATATCATACAGGCACTTCAAGAGAATCTTACTATTGCAAGAAATAAGAGAAGAGAACTTTGTGAAAGTTACAAAATGAGAATGATGAAAAGGAATCACTTCATGATTAGATAAGCAAGCTGAAATAAGAGAACATGTCAACAAATAATGAGATGCAGGATATGACTATGAGATTTTGTAAAAAGATTGAGGATAGGAAGAAGAATGAAGAAGAATTGACTAGAAGACTAAGTGATGCAGCAAATGAGAACACAAGACTTAGCTATGAAAATGACATGTTGAAGATAGATCTGATGCATACTCAGAATGACTCAAATGAACTAATGAGACAGAAAGAGGTCTTAGAAAGAGAACTAGAAATTGCAAATCAACATAAAGAAAAATTCAAGTAAAGGTCAGAGGAACTTGGCACCTTTCTGAAGAATCAAAAACCTAAAGGTGACACTTCTAGAATTGGCTTTGAAGTTGGTGAAAGCTTCAGTACTGCAAATACTCATGATCATAGCAAACCGGTAAGACAACCTAATTCTTATAAATTCAATGGAAAATGCTTTAATTGTAATAAGTATGGTCATAGAGAAAATGAATTTAGATCTAGAAATTATCAGAATATCAACACACCCACCAGTCAATGTTCAAAATGAAACAAAGTTTGTCACAACTCTGAAAATTGAAGAATGAATGTGAGATGTTATGTTTCTAGAAGATTTGGACATTTATCTAATCAGTGTAGAACACAAACTAGCATAGGTTATGGGAAAGCTATTTAGAAGAATAATGTAACTTGTTATGCATGTAATAAGATTAGGCATATTGCAAAATTCTATAGAAGTAAAGGATCATCGGTAGACAACAAAAGTTATAGCTTGAAAGGCAAAGAAAATGTTGAAGAGGTTAAGGAAGAATTCTCAAATCAATGGATTAGAAAAGCTGATCTAAATATTGGGGATACTCCTCCATCGGTAGAACCAATCAATGCTTCATCGACAGGACAGAGTGATGCTTCACCGGTAGGACAGAGTGATGCTTCACCAGCAAGACAGAGTGATGCTCCACCGATAGGAAGTTCTTCATCAAATTGAAGAAAGTTTCCTTGAGGGTTTGGCAATCTAATGACACATGTGCTATTATTCCCTCAGCTAGAGATAAGAAGTTGGAAATTACTTGTTACCGGCAGACAATGTTAAGTGAATACTTAACCGGCATGCATTTAATGTGGTAGATGGCAAAAAGATACTATAAATTTAAGGTTTTGGCTCCATTTAATTTCACTGAGATTTCAAACCTACGAAGAGCGTGAAGATTCTGAGCTAAGGCATTTTTGAGTAAGAGGCAAGAACACCTCAAGCAATCATCCATCCTAAAGGCAATAAAAGGTATTTTATCATGGCATCCACCTCTATAATTGAATATATAGAAAACCCTACTATTGTTGAAGTGATAAAAAGACCTAGGCCCGTATTTCAATTAGTTCCTGAGGTAGCAAAGAAAGATGATACCTTAGGTGCTTTTTCCCAAATTCCTAAGGGAGTTATTTATGCTGAAGACCACAGAATTTACATCCAATGCAACATTGAGGAATTAGGAGATGAAGAGATTAAAACCATGTTTAAAACTATGATATGTGCTGAATTCGGCAATGTAAAAGATGAACACAAACTCATTGAGACCCTAGGATTTATAGAGATCCTTAGCATTCCTGAATTTCCCAAGGATGTGATTAGTATAGTCTTAAGCAAGTTACATGGTGAATTTTTCTGGCTAGATGCAATCCACAAAATCACTAAGGAAGTTGTGAAAGTTGTCACAGGGTTACTGACCACCGGTAAAAGACCAGACAAAACTAAGAAGGTATCCAATGACCTAGTTACAAACCTAACTGGTGCTACATTTGATAAAAGGTCCCTAAGAGTAAATGATGTAATAGACATTAATGTGAGATTTATCAGCATGATATTAGGGTATAAAGCTACTCATGCAAATAGGCTTAATTCAGTTTCAAGTTTATGCATTAAGAGTGCTTATGATATGGTCACTGATAATGCAAAGATTGATATATGTGAGTGGTTAAAGGATGAATTAATTGACAACCTTGGAAAGATTAAGGACAAGAAAGGAACTTTAAGGTTTGGAAATCTGCTAGTATGTCTAACGCTACATATAACCAAGTAGGTTACCGGTATAAGCTACAAAGAACTTGGATATAATATACCGGTAGGCAAACAATTAACCAAACTATCCAATAATATGGGAGAAGATAAGGAAAACAATATTCATGACTTCTTTCAAGCACTAAAAGTCAAAATGAAGAAAAGAATCAGGTTATCACAAAAGATTGTTGACAAATATAAGGATGAAATATGGTTTGTAATCAAGAAGGATGAGATCTGGATGGAAGAAATCATCCCCAGGACTGTTTGGGTAACAGAGATGGGCTATGAAACAGATGATCATATAATTGAAACTTATGCTAAAGAACTTCTGGAAGCCCCTAGAGAACCTAAGGAAGAAATATTTGGTAGTGTAGAAACTTTTGAAAGCCAAATACAATCAAAGAAAAGAGTGAAAAAGGTTGAGGCAGTTGTAAGAAAAGGTTCTAGAGAAGAAAAGGCCATTAAAGAAGATGTGTTAAAGAAAACTGGTATAACAGAGGATGAGTTAGCAACTCCATAATCTGAAACTCACCTATCACTGGTAGGTACTTCTTCGGAAAGTGACATGCCTACAACTTTCAAGAGAGTTGTAAGGAAAAGAGATCCCTCATCGGCAACCACACCCTCACCTAGGAGGACAAGACAAAAACAACAAGTAGTGAGATCTCTGGTAAGAAAGGCTACACCAAAGAAGAAGAAACTAACACCCAAAAAGAAGAAGAGGATAAATAAGGACTTGGCCCCTCTTGACATACTTTTGAATGAAATAACAGAGGAAGGGAAACTGAAAAATATAGAGAAAGTATATGACACTCTAACAGCTGATGAAAAAGAACAAGTTGAAAATAGTGTTATATTGCATATGGATATGTATAAGAAATTTTTTATGGAAGTAGTAAATGAAATTCTAGATGAACTATTTAAGAGATTGGAAGCAAGAAGACAAGCAGTAATAGAATTGGACAAGAATATAAAGATTTAAAAGCTACTTGTATATCCAGTGAATTCACCCAAAGAAATTGATGACTTAATTGCTCAAGCCAACCAGTCAGTATTTTCTACTACACACCGACACATTGCCTTAATGGTTGGAAGAGTTAATGAGGTGATTGAGGAGATAAAAAATGCATGGGACACTTTCCTTATGGAAAAAGAAAAACAAGAAGAATATAGGAACCCCAAACCTATAAAAGTTTATCAAAAAGAAAGAGACAAGGGTAAAGGTAAAGTTGGTGGACCACCTAGCATCAAGGTTCAAGACAACTTAACCCCACCTCCTTTGATTACTCCACTGGTAAAAACAACAGCTATAGAAGATCAATTGATAGCTGAAAGTATGGATGTAGAGGATGGTAATCATAATCCTGAAGGCTTATACTATGGATGTTGATACTCAAAAGATCAACATTGTGGTAGACAAAGATACAGCTGATAAGACTGACATGGCTAGTGAGCCTCTGGTAGTTGAGCTAACCGATAACACACAGGAGAGACCAATAGAAGACAAAGAGAAAAAGGTAGAGACTTAGACCCAGATTGAGACAATGCAACAAATAGAGAAACAAACAAAGCAGAAGGCTCCAGAATTTTGGCATATGGACACTCCAATGAGACATTGTGTGTGATTGAAGGTTTTTTCATTGATGGCAACCTTGCAATCCTATGGCACTGGCAAGACATTATACCAGCAAAGCATCACACAGGCAACCTTGCAATCTTATGCCACCGGCAAGACATTATACCGACAAAGCATCACATAGGAAACCTTGCAAATCCTATGGCACTGGCAAGACATTATACTGGCAAAGCATTATTCAAACAAGACAGTGCACCAGCTTCAGCAAGATCAATCTACACCGGCACCGACATAGAAGATATACACCGACACAGAAGGAAATATGTATACCGGCACTAAGGCTGACAAGATTTTTGATATGTAATATTTTGTTTATTATTGTAAGCCAACTTGGAAAATTGTAAAATGACTCTTGTATATAAAAGAGATCATTGTAGTCATTTGTGTGATATGGATAGGAAATATAATAAATTATAAGGCAGACCTAATGTGTGAATTATAGGTTAAGGGTATATGTAAAGAATAGAGCAAGAACCAGTACTGAATCTGGCATTGAAGATACTATTGTAAAGCAGTACAGATCATTGGATTTGCATAATCCTCATTGTAAGTTAGTGTGACTTCTTATTGAGCAGTGTGCTCTAGGTAGTTGGCCTTCCTGCATGTGCAGGCCCCTATTGTAAGTAAGATTCTCTTATTGGCCAGTAAGTGAATATTGTGGGTCACAAATCCCACTAAGGTTTTTCCCACACTAGGTTTCCTCGTTAAACATCTTGTGTTATGGTGTTCATTTCATGTGGATGTTTTTGATTTTATTATTTACATTAATTCTTGCATACTAGTATACTGTTACTTTATGTTTTGCATATTCTGTTTTAAGAAAATTTCATTACCGATCAGATATTGATTCACCCCCCCCTCTCAGTATCTGTGGGAACTCTAACAATTGGTATCAGAGCTTGGTCCACTATTTTCAGAAGCCTAATAGCTTGAGGAAGATCTTGACACCGGTAAAGATGGAAAATCTGATGAAGCAACTTGAAGGAGCTCTTACTGACTATGATGCAGAGAAGTTGAAAAATATCAAATTAGAAGATGATTTAAAAGCAGCTCAGGACATTATTTAGGCAATTCAAGAAAATCTTACTATTACAAGAAATACGAGAAGAGAACTTTGTGAAAAATTGCAAAATGAGAATGATGAAAAGGAATCACTAAATGATATGATAAGCAAATTGAAGCAAGAGATCATGACAACAAAAAATGAAATGCAGGATATGACCAAAAAATGAAATGCAGGATATGACTATGAGATTTTGCAAAGAGATTGAGGATAGAAAGAAAAATGATGAAGAATTGACCAGAAGACTAAGTGATGTAACAAATGAGAACACAAGACTTAGCTATGAAAATGACATGTTGAAGATAGATCTGATGCATACTCAAAATGACTCGAATGAACTAATGAGACAAAAAGAAATCTTGGAAAGGGAATTGGAAACTGCAAATCAACACAAAGAAAAATTCAAGAAAAGCTCAGAAGAACTTGGTACCTTATTGAAGAATCAAAAACCCAAAGGTGACACTTCTGGAATTGGATTTGAAGTTGGAGAAAGCTTCGGTACTGCAAATACCCAGGATCACAGCAAACCGGTAAGACCTTCTAATACTTACAAATTCAATGGAAAATGCTTTAATTGTAACAAATATGGTCATCGGGCAAATGAATGTAGATCTAGGAATTATCAAAACATGAATCCTCCCACTGGTCAATGCTCCAAATGCAACAAAATTGGTCATAACTTTGAAAATTGCAGAATGAATGTAAGATGTTATGTTTGTGGAAGATTTGGTCATTTATCAAATAAATGCAGAACACAAACTGGCATAGGTTATGGGAAAGCTATTCAGAAAAATAATGTAACTTGTTATGCATGTAACAAGATTGGTCATATTGCTAAATTTTGTAGAAGTAAAGGTACACCAGTAGACAACAAAAGTACTAGTTTGAAAGGTAAAGAAAAGGTTGAAGAGGTTAAGCAAGAATTCTCAAAACAATGGATTAGAAAAGGTAATCTAAATATTGGAGATACTCCTCCACTGGTAGAACCAACAAATGCTCTACCGGAAAGACAATATGATGCTCCACTAGCAGGACAGAGCAATGCTCCACTGGCAGGATGTTCTCCATCAAGTTGAAGAAAATTATCTTGAGGGTTTGGCAATCTAATGACACATGTGCTATTATTCCCTTGGTTAGAGAAAAGAAGTTGAAAAACATTCATTATTGGCAAATAAAGTTGAGCTAATACATTACCGACAAGCAATTAATGTGGTAGGTAGCAGAAAAGACTTTATAAAATAAGGTTTTTGGCTCCATTTCATTTCACCGTGAATTCAAACTTTTAGAGAGCACGAAGATTTCTGAGCTAAGGCATTCTGAGGAAAGAGGCAAAGAACTTCAACAATCAATCCATCCAAAGGCAGAAAAAGGTATTTATCATCATGGCATCCTCCTCTGCACCTGAATTCATAGCAAACCCTATAGTAGTCGATGTTATAAAATGACCTGGGCTCGTGTTTCAGCTAGTTCCCAAGGTAGCTAAGAAAGATGACAACACAGGTGCTTTTTCAAAAATTCCAAAAGGTGTTGTTTATGCAAAAGACCCTAGAATGTATATTCATTGCAACATAGAGGAATTAGGTGATGAAGAAATCAAAAACATGTATAAGTTTGTTATATGTGACAACTCCAGGAATGTGAAACTTGAACATAAAATTGTTGAAACCCTAGGATTCACTGAAATCCTCTGCATTCCTGAATTTCCCAAGGAAGTGGTTAGGATAGTTTTAAGCAGGGTACATGGTTCATTCTTTTGGCTTGACTCAGTGCATAAAATTACAAAGGAAGCTATGAAAGCAGTAACAGGGTTACCTTCCACCGGTAACAGACTCGACAAAACCAAGAAGGTCTCCAATGACTTGGTAACAAAATTAACTGGTGCAACATCTGACAAGAGATCATTGAGGGTTAATGATGTGACTGATACAAATGTTAGATTTGTTAGCATGATTCTAAGTTACAAAGCAGCTCATGCTAATAGGCTTAACTCAGTTTCCAGTTTATGCATAAAGAGTGCTTATGACATGGTTAAGGACAATGTAAAAATTGATATCTGTGAATGGTTAAAGGATGAGTTAATTGACAATTTAGCAAAAATCAAGAAGGATAAGAAAGGAACCTTTAGATTTTGAAATTTGCTTGTATGCTTAATGCTACATATAACCAAATAGGCTCCCAGTATAGGCAACAAGGATTTTGGATTCGACATACCGGTAGGAAAACAATTGTCTGACTTATTCAACAACATGGGTGAAAACAAAGAAAAGAATATCAATGAGTATTTTCAAGCACTAAAGGTCAGAATGAATAAAAGAATCAGACTATCACAGGAAATTGTCAACAAATACAAGGATGATATATGTTTTGTAATCAAAAAGGATGAGATCTGAATGGAAGCAGTCATCCCAAGGATAGTTTGGGTAACAGAGATGGGGTATGAAACAGATGACCACATAGTGGAAACTTATGTCAAAGCACTTTTGGAAGCCCCCAATGAACCAAAGGCAGAAGTATTTGGTAGTGTTGAGACCGTCGAAAGTCAAATTCAATCTAAAAAGAGAGTAAAGAAAGTTGAGGCATTTGTGAGGAAAGGAACCAGACAAGAAAAAGCCATAAAAGAAGATGTATTAAAGAAAACCGGCATAACAGAAGTAGAGTTGGCAGCCCAACAGCCTGAAACTCATCTATCACTGGTAGATAATTCCTTAGAAGGAGATATGCCAGCAACTTTGAAAAGAGTTGTTAGGAAAAGAGACCCCTCACTGGTATCCACTCCTTCAACTAGAAGGACAAGACAGAAGCAACAAGTCATGAGATCTCCAGTCAAGAAAGCCACACCTAAGAAGAAGCTGACCCCCAAAAAGAAGAAGAAGACAAACACTGACTTGGCTCCTCTTGACATATTACTGAATGAGATCACAGAGGAAGGAAAATTGAAAAACATAGGGAAAATCTATGACACCCTATCAGATGATGAGAAAGGACAAGTTGAAGAGAGTGTCATATTACACATGGACATGCATAAAAAGTTTTTGATGTAAGTCCTAAATGAAATTCTTGATGAACTATATAAAAGACTTGAGGCCAGAAGGCAAGGAATAATTGAGTTGGATAAGAAAATAAAAATAGAGAAATTACTTGCAGTATACTCGGTCAACTCACCTAAGGAAATTGATGATCTGATAGCTCAGGCCAACCGGTCAGTTTTCTCCACTACACACCAGCAAATTTCACTAATGGCGGGTAGAATTATAGAAGTTTCAGAGGAAACAAAAAATGGTTGGGATACATTCTTGGTTGAAAAAGAAAAACAAGAAGAATATAGGAATCCCAAGCCCATTCTAGTATATCAGAAGGACAAGGATAAAGGGAAAGGTAAAGCTGGTGGACCACCAAGTATCAAGATTAGAGACAACTTACCCCCACCTCCTTTAAATACTCCACCGGTAAAAACAACAACTAGAGAAGATCAACCGACAGCTGAGAGCATGGACACAGAGGATAATAATCCTAATCCTGAAGTCCTATATACTATGAATGTTGATACTCAAAAAATCAACATAGTGGTAGATAAGGATACAACAGATAAATCAGGAAACAAAAAGCAACCAGCAGTAGGAAACAAAAAGCAATCGGTAGTAGATTCAGAGAAAAAGATGGAATCTGAAACACAAACAGAGAAACCAATAGAGCTAAAGGCTCTAGAACATATGCCACCGGTAAGAAATGATGCAGGAAAACTAGTGCTTAAAGAGATGGAGACACAAATAGACCTACCAGAGGTGAATACTAGCATGGTTACTTCCACTGGCACTCAGTTTGTTGGGTCACCGTCAAATGTAACAGAGGTATTCCTTGAATCTATCAAGAAAATAATTGATTATAGCTCACAAGCTTATAAAGCGATAGATGATTCAATTCCAGTTTTGAAATCAATAGCTCCCAATTGTAATATAGCCAACAAAGATTCTTTAGGCCAGTTGGATACACTTTGTAAATATATTTCTGGAAATTTTGAGAAAACAAAGGTAGAATCTGTAAAGGAAAGTGTAGAAAAAGAGAAACATAAATTCTTTGAGGAAGGAATAAAGAAGTGTAATCAGGAATTTGACACACTTCTACCGGAACTGTACAATTTATTGAAAGAGTACAAAACTCTGTACAAAGACACCTGTAAGATAAACTTTTTGACCATAGATGTAGACAAAAAGATGAGCAAGGTATAGGAAGAGATCAATAAACTTGCAGATAATTTTGTTAACTCACTCGATACATTATCAGTTTTTGAGGAAAAGATAACAAATTTTTAGGAAGAATTGCTCAAATTAGAAAGAGAGAAAGAGAAAATAATAAACAAGGAAAAATTCTTGAGATCTAAACTAAGTCCAAGATTGGACTATTAAGCATCTCTGCAGAAGGAAATCTTAGAGGCACTAACACAGGGTAGCAAAACACCGACAGAGCACTTGCAGCATCTCACCGGTACAGTATACAGAACTGAGATAGCAATAAAGAAGAGCAATAAGTTTATGGATGGCACAAACTTAATTTTGGGAGATATTCTTTAGATAAAAACTACCGAACTACAAGGTTGAGGTTATGGATTAGTAAAACTACAAAATCTACTAACCTTTGTCATTGATGCCAAAGGGGGAGTAGTAGGATGAGAAAATTCAAAACACAGGGATCACATGCTCAGGGGGAGCTCTCACATTTTTGGTTAACATTTTTGGTCTACACATTTTTCTTGGATATCTTTTGAAATTTCTCATGAGTGTTACCATCAATGCCAAAGGGGGAGATTGTTGGCATATGGACACTCCAATGAGACATTGTGTGTGATTGAAGGTTTTGTCATTGATGGCAACCTTGCAATCTTATGGCACCGGCAAGACATTATACTAGCAAAGCATCACACAACCTTGCAATCCTATAGCACCGGCAAGACATTATACCAGCAAAGCATCACACAGGCAACCTTGCAAATCCTATGGCACCAGCAAGACATTATATCAGCAAAGCATTATTCAAACAAGATAGTGCACCAGCTTCAGCAAGATCAATCTACACTAGCACCGACACAGAAGATATACACTAGCACAGAAGGAAATATGTATACCGGCACTGAGGCTGACAAGATTTTTGATATGTAATATTTTGTTTATTATTGTAAGCCGACTTGGCAAATTGTAAAATGACTCTTGTATATAAAAGAGATCATTGTAGTCATTTGTGTGATATGGATAGGAAATATAATAAATTATAAGGTAGACCTAATGTGTGAATTATAGGTCAAGGGTATATATAAAGAACAGAGCAAGAACCAGTACTGAATCTGGCATTGAAGATGCTATTGTAAAGTAGTACAGATCATTGGATTTGCATAATCCTTATTGTAAGTTAGTGTGACTTCTTATTGAGCATTGTGATCTAGGCAGTTGGCCTTCCTGCATGTGCAGGCCCCTATTGTAAGTAATATTCTCTTATTGGCCAGTAAGTGAATATTGTGGGTCACAAATCCCAATGAGGTTTTTCCCACACCGGGTTTCCTCATTAAACATCTTGTGTTATGGTGTTCTTTTCATGTGGATGTTTTTTATTCTATTATTTACATTAATTCTTGCATACTGGTATAATGTTACTTTATGTTCTACATATTTAGTTTTAAGAAAATTTCATTACCGATCAGATACTGATTCACCCCCCCTCTTAGTATCTGTGGAAACCCTAACATGGAACAACAACAGGAACAAAAATAGGAACAATTTCATAAGGAAACAGTGCCACCGACAACTGGAGAAGTAGAAAAACCACTGCTTAAGGAAATACAGACACAAACGGACCTACCAGAGGTCAATACAAGCTTGGTTACTTCCACTGACGATATTCTGAATGTTGGTTCGTCATTAGGATACAAATCAACTAATGTGACTAAGGTACATTAGACTCAATTAAAAAGATAACATATTGCAGCTCACAAGCTTATAAGGCAATTGATGACACCATACCAATTTTAAAGGTAATTTCTCCTAATTGTAATATAGACAATAAAGATTCTTTAGGGCAACTTGATACCTTGTGTAAATATATCACAGAAAACATTGAGAAAATAAAGGAAGAGACATTGAAAGATAAAGTAGAAATTGGAAAGTAGAAATTCTTTGACGAGCAAATAAAGAAGTGTAATAGAGATTTTGACACACTTCAATCGGAATTGTGTAATTTATTAAAAGAGTACAAACCTCTGTACAAAGACACCTATAACACAAACCTTTTGACTGTAGATATAGACAAGAAGATGAGCAAGGTACAGGATGAGATCAATAAACTTGCAGATAATTTTGTTAACTCACCTAATACACTATCAGTTTTTGAGGAGAAGATAACAAATTTTGAAGAAGATTTACTTAAATTTGAAAGAGAGAAAGAAAGAATAGTGAATAAGGCAAAGCATCTAAGATTAAAACTGAGTCCAAGATTGAACTATCTAGCATCACTATAGAAGGAAGTATCTAAGGCACTAATTCAAGGACAAAAAACACCGACAAAGTACTTGCAACATCTCACCGGTACAGTTAAGAGAATAAAGACAACAATAAGAGATAGTAAAAAATTTATGGAGAGTATAAACTTGATTTTGGTGGATCTATTTCAAATTGTAACTACCCAGTTACAAGGTTGAAACCACAAATTCTACTGACATCTTGACGACCTTTATCATTGATGCCAAAGGGGGAGTAGTGGGATGAGAAAATTCAACATCACAAGAATCACATGCTCAGGGGGAGAACACACATTTTTGGTAACATTTTTGGACTTCACATTTTTTGGATAATTTTTGGATACACTTTTAAAAATTTTCATGAGTGTTGCCATCAATGCGAAAGGGGGAGATTGTTGGCATATGCACACTCCAATGAGACATTGTAGGTGATTGAAGGTTTTGTCATTGATGGCAACCTTGCAATCCTATGGCACCAGAAAGGCATTACAATGACAAGATAGTACATCAGCATCAACAAATCACACTCTACACCGGCACTTAGGACATTGACACCAGCACAAAGAAAGGAAGTATACCAGCGCAGAGGCTGACAGGATATTGTTATATTATATTTTGTTTATTATTGTAAAAAATTTGTAATCCAACTTGGCAAATTGTAAAATGACTCTTATATATAAAAGAGATCATTGTAGACATTTTGTCAGCAAAAGAGAAAGAAAAAACATAAGGCAGACCTATTATGGGAAATATAGGCTAAAAGGTTTATGGAAGAAGAAGAGCAGCAATCGGTACTAGATCTGGCATTATAGATTCTATTGTAAAGCAGTACAAGATATTGGATTTGTATAATCCACATTGTAAGTCAGTGATACTTCCCATTGAGCAGTGAGCTCTAGGTAGTGGGCCTTCCTACATGTGCAGGTCCCTATTGTAAGTAATATTCTCTTATTCACTAGTGAGTGAATATTGTGGGTTACAAATCCTACCGAGGTTTTGCCCACACTGGGTTTCCTTGTTAAATCCTTGTGTTATGGTGCTCTTTTCATGTGGATGTTCTTGATTCTGTTTATTGGATTATTTCTTGCATACTGGTACTCTATTATAATATGTTCTACATATTTTAAGTTAAGAAATTCTAATTATCGGTTAGATACTGATTCACCCCCCCCTCTCAGTGTCTGTGGGATTCCTAACATCCACAAGTTACATTAATGCTAGTCCATAACCAAGATCAACCGAGACCAAGTATAGGTCTGCACACTTCAGCAATAATCTCCAAACACCAAGTCTCGAACATGATCACCAATAGCATCCTAAAACTCCATCGGAAGCTGCACCAACACTAGTTATGCAATGCATCAAAGATATCCACCAAAAAGATCTACTAGTGAAACCCTTGCTGGAACCGGGAACCAATCTTTTAAGTAAGCAGGATAGCATCCAATCGCCAAACCAAAACCAATTGACCAAATATGAGTATGAGTATCATGAACAAGCCAATTCCATCACTAGATTATAAGAGTCTACTGGATCATGCCAAATCCAAGTTAACCAAAAACTACTCAACCTACTGAGACTGGAAGGGTTCTGGTAAAGAGTCAAAACAACTAGTGTTGACATCAATGACAAAACATCAATGCAACACATAATTAGTTCTACCAAATAATTAGTTCTACCAAATGGCCAATAATTACAACCAAGAAAATCCACTATATGCTAGTCAATTTCTAGGTGCATTGTAGTCAATTGTAATGTGACAATATTTTATGTAACTACCAAGAAATAACCAATGCATTATAGTCAATGAACAATGTGTTTATAGTACAATATTTTTTCCTATCATTGAAAATAACCAATTAGTGTATTGTAGTCAATGTGTTAATTGCATATATTTATACAATTTATTTTATCCTTTTGCCGATAAATAAAATGTGCATTGCAGTCAAGATATGAATTATTTGTCTGTAAATTTTTTATTTTCTATTACAACTAAATATTTCTAATTCCTTTAACAAAATACCATGAATCTAGTCTTTGTGTCACAAACAATACCAATAGAAGCAAACCATTAAATACTTCAGAAAATAGCATTATGATACTTGTGTCGACTTACAATTTATATAATGTTTTATAGGACTCTTACATTGAAAATAGCCAATCAATGTATTGTACTCAATGTGTTAATTGCATATATTTATACAATTTGTTTTATCTTTTTGCCAATAAATAAAATGTGTGTTGCAGTCAAGATATGAATTATTTGTCTGTAAAATTTTTCTTTCCTATTACAACTAAATATTTATAATTCGTTTATCCAATACCATGAAGCTAGTCTTCGTGTCACAAACAATACCAATAGAAGAAAACCATAAAATACTTCATAGAATAACATTGTGATACTTGTGTCCACTTACAATTTATGTAATGTTTTATAGGACTCTTACACCCATTGAACCCACAAATATATGGTTGTTAAACTTTGGAGCTAGACAACTATTTAAACTAAGTTATATAAAATATTTTGACATTCATAAGAATAATAAAATAATGTACTTGGGATTTCACACTCAAAGGGTTGGTCTTCTAGTCATTTTAACAAGGTTTCTTGGTAATATATTTTAAGGCATAAAACATTATAAGTATATGTCTTATGCCTAAATATGAACACATCTTATAAAGCATACGAAGCTTTTGTTGTGTATTTTGTTGTCCATTATTGGTGTATATGGTTGATGGGGTTCACCTACCTTCCTCACACTTCACCTAGTAGGTGTTGTTCAATTCCACCAACTCTCTAGGCCTAGTTGCACTCTAAGACCTCCAATTCCTTCTCAATCTCTTCTAGGGCTTTCCTCTTATCCATTTCAAGATGTTTTCTTCTGATAGTTCTGACACTTAAAGTAAGTACAGATCCAATAGCCAACAAGATGAGAGGGGGGGGGTGAATCATAAAAACTTAATCTTCCATAAAAACATCAGATTCAACCTCGGTAACATATACTTCAGTAATATAACCAAAACTGCTAAACATGCAAACTCAAAAGCATATAAACATCATAAACCTCATAAAACAAGATTTAACGTGGAAACCCAAATAGGTAAAAACCACTGTGGGATTTTGGACCCACTAAGAAATATACTCTTCTAGAGTATGCTTGGTTAAAAGCAAATCCTGTTAAAGATTACAAACACATTACTAGATGTGACCCGGTTAAGGGATTTCCCTCAGATCTGTTAGGATCTTCACCTTGTTATAAGTGACCTTGTTAAAGGATTTCAAACACTCAATCAGAATGTCACCTTGCTAGAGGGTTTTACAAATAAGACTATTAAGTCCACTTGGTTATGAGATTTTCTGTCACTTTCACAAAATAACAGTAATAAAAATCTATTTGCAACTTCACATCTAAAATGCTAAAGCAGATTCTTATTTGCTCAATACAATCTAGACACAGAACTAATCTTGTCCATTTGATGGGCTTCTATACTCTGTTATTCAAACAGGTCTTCAAGCTTCTGTGCTCGATAATCACTATGTAGCATCCCTGTGCATACATTGTTTATCAATAATTCCCTATTTATAAAAAATTAGCTAACCGCTTAATCTCTTTGATCACACTTCCCATGATCAATTGTAGCCATCAGATCTTCAAACTTGTCCAGGTTCAATGTATCCTTCGATCTGAAAAATGTTTTACCCTGCCTTGGAACTTGCATACATTTCTTGGAACTTGTGCTAGGGTAATGCAGTTTAATCTACGTTGTAGATCTTCATGCTGATTTTCCTTTGCCATAGATTCATTAACAAACTTCATGGATGGCATACCAATCATTTAATCAGTTCCAGTTGATCAACTTCCTTCATTAAATAATGCATGTAACCATTTAATGAATTCTGTTGTAGCTTGGTTACAACTCGGTAATTACAAAACTTCACTCAGTAGACATTCTTCCTTCATTAACCGATAGTGATAACCTTAGGGTTTACTGACTAGGTTCCTTAGGGTTTACTGACTAGGTTATTTGCTTGGTAACATAGTAGAGTATTAACCTTACAATTTACAACATATGTACAATGTTAAAACAATCTAAACATCATGATCTCATCATTGTCTGACTCGGTAATAGTTGCCCATTGAATACCTTATTCATCCCCTTATTCATCATATTCTTTCTGTGTCTTTTACTGACATCTTTATACTCATCAAAACATACTTCTCAAGATATGGCAACATCATACTGAGTTAGAAAATCAATTTCTTGACATCAATGACCAAATAATAATATTAAGATAGTAAACATCCTTAATCAGTTATATCCATAATCATCAACAACCTTCTCAATATCCTTATTGAAATGCCAACAATCTCCCATTGTCTGTTATAATGCCAAATGCCAACAATCTCCCCCTTTGGCATTGATGGCAAAACCAATTGATTTGACCTAATTGATTCAGATTGTTGTGAGTTGTTTGTGAGATTCTGAAATGCTCTCTTCCTGTCATCAAAATTCTCCCCCATACATTAGACTTTTCCTCTTTTCTCAAGTCTTCTTCAGTCTTTTTTTGGTCTTCTTCTTCAATTTTCTCCCCCTTTAACAACAATGCCAAACAGTAAAGAATGAAGACATAATTTCTTCTTGTATGAAGTGAATCCCTACTGTAATGTGTCAACTTAGTGTCGGTTAGAGCATTTTGTCTTCAATTCCTGTTCCCTATATTGTATCCTGTACTTTTTCCTGCACACCTTTAGAAAACATCCTAAAGTGTGTAAATTAGCATCAACTCCTAAAAGATATTCTGTAGGGTCATCGAATTGATGCTTTCACTGAACTCGGTCAGTGAGTAGAAGATAGGGGTAGGACCCCTAACTTACTTCTAAGATACTCATAAGTGTCCCTTGGTAGTGGCTTGGTGAAGATGTCTGCTATTTATTCCTTTGTGCTAACATATTCCAACACCACTTTCTTCCCTTGAGCTTCTTCTCTAAGATAATGATATTTGATAGAGATGTGCTTTGTCTTAGAGTACATAATAGGATTCTTTGAAATGTTAATGACACTAGTATTGTCATATAATATAGTTACTGGCTTGGTAACTTTCTCATTTATACCTTCCAATAGTTGTTTGATCCATGCTATGTTAGTATAATTCAATGTTGCAGCAACGCATTCAGCTTCTGTTGTTGACTATGAAACACATCCTTGTTTCTTGCTAAGCCAACTCACTAGTCTTTCTCCTAAAAAGAAAGCTGCTCCACTTGTGCTTTTCCTGTCATCAATGTTGCCTGCCCAATCAGTATCAGTATAAAATTTTAAATCAAAATCATTTCCTTTCTGATATACTAATCCATAATCCTCAGTGCCTTTCAAGTATCTAAAAATTCTCTTGATTCTTGTCATGTGTGTTTCCTTAGGATCTGCAGAGAATCTTGCAACAATACCTACTACATGTGCTATGTCTGGTCTACTGTGAACAACATATTATGGCTTTTCAGTCATGGATCGGTAAAGTATCTCATCAATAGATGCAGATTCATCATTCTTTGATAGTTTACAGTTGGTAGTCATAGGAGTACTTACTGGTTTTGAATCCTCCATTCCAAATTTCTTCAAGATTTACTTTATGTACTTGGATTGAGTAATGAAAATCTCTTTTTTCATTTACAGTATCTTTAAACCTTTAAAATACTTTATCTCACTGATTAATAACATCTCAAATTCTTTGCTCATTTCATTTCAAAAGTTCTTGCATAAAGAGTCATTTCCCCAAAATATAATATTATCAACAAATATGGCTGAGATTAGTATTCCATTTTCATCATTCTTCGTGTACATGTTGTTTTTCTCACTTATCCTCATAAAACCAATCTTAATCAAATAAGAGTGCAATCTTTCATACCATGCTCTAGGTGCTTGTTTTAGACCATATATTGCTTTGTTCAATTTACATACTTGATCTTTACTCTTGTCTTCAACAAATCCTTCGGGTTGTTCAATAAAAACTTCTTCTTCTAATATTCCATTCAGAAATGTAGATTTGACATCCATTTGATATACCTTGAAGTTTTTGAAAGCAACATATGCCAACAATGTTCTTACTCCTTCAAGTCTAGCCACAGGTGCAAAAGTTTCACCATAATCAATTCCTTCTTCTTGAGCATAACCTTTGCATACTAGTCTTGCTTTATTTCGAATTACCTCACCTTTTTAAATTAGCTTGTTTCTAAAAATCCACTTTGTACCGATTACATTTTTGTCCTTTGGCCTTGGGATTATTGTCCATGTGTCATTCTTCTTGATTTGATCAATCTCTTCTATCATAGCATTTATCCAATCTTCACTATTAAATGCCTCTTTCACTATTCTCGGTTCAAATTTAGATATCAAACATGTGTTTTGTCTCAGTTTGTTCCTTGTCATCACTGGATCATCCTTATCTCCTATAATCTAACTTGGTGCATGATGTCTTCTAGCATAGTTGGCTAATATAGGCTCGATAGGCTCTTTATGATCTTCTTCATCACTCGGTAACTGGATATTCTTTTTATTTTCTTCAACAGTTTTCTCGATAGGACTTGTCGGTTGAACATAGACAAATTCATCATAATCTTCTAGTTCTTTGGAATTTCCTTCATCATTTCTTTCTGCAAATTCATCAATTTTCACATTTTCACTTTCTACTATTTTGTTAGATGATCTGATTAGACATTTAAATGCTTTTCTTCTAGAAGAATAACCTAGAAATGTTCCTTCTTCACTTTTCTGATCAAACTTGTCATTTCTATCATCTTTGTGTACATAGCATCTACTTCCAAAGATTTTAAAATAACTTACATTAGGTTTCTTGTGATACCAAATTTCATATGGTGTCTTCAAAGTACCTTTCTTTATTTGTACTCGGTTCAGGGCATAAACTACTGTGCTTATTGCTTCCCTCCAAAATGTTTGTGGCACTTTCTTTTCAATCATCAGGGTTTTGGCACAATCTACAATAGATCTATTTCTTCTCTCAGCAATTCCATTTTGATATGGAGTTCTCCATGCAGAGACTTGTCTTTTAATACCATGATCATTGCAAAATAAGTTGAACTCATCAGATGTGAACTCTCCTCCTCTATCTGATCTAAGACATTTCAGTTGTCTTCCTATTTCATTTTCAACTCTTGCCTTGCACCATTTAAACATTTGAAAAGCTTCTGATTTTTCTTTTAAAAACATTACTGACATCATCCTTGAGTAATCATCCACAAATAATATGAAATATTTGTCACCATAATAACTTTGAACTTTCATAGGACCATAAAGATCAGTATGCATAAGATCTAAAATTCCCTTAGAGGTGTAAGACTTACTTGTAAAGCTTTATCTTGTCATTTTACCCATCTGGCATCCTCGACACATAGCATTCTCAGGTTTTTCAAGACTTGGTAGACCACTTACTCAGTGCTTCTTACTTATTTTGATCAGATTATCAAAATTTACATGACAAAACCTTTCATGCCATAACCAGGTATCATCTATCTTTGCATACAGACACTTGTTCCGAGTTGAGTCAAGGTGAAATGTATTACCTTGTGTATGTGTCCCGGTAGCAGCTAACTTTCCATGCTTGTCATGAACTTTGACAATTCCTTTCTGAAATTCTATTAGGTAACCTATATTGTTTAGCTATGCTACACTCAACAAATTGTATTTCAAACCTTCAACCCAATAAACATCATTGCATCTTGCATTGTCAAGAAGTGTTATAGATCCTTTACCTCTTAGTGGACATGGTGCATCATAACCAAATCTTACATAACCTCCATCATAATCTTTTAACATAACAAACTTGTGTTTATCACCTGTCATATGATGTGAGCATCCACTATCTATGATCCAAGAATCATTAGTATTTATGTGAGATATTAGGGCTTTTTCTTCATACCTTTCTTCATCTGATCCATCTTTGATAGCCACATAAACTACTTCCTTTGTATCACTTTCATCTAATTTATCATCATTGGATTCCTCATCGGCTATTAAGCATGTCTTTCTATCTCTTCTTCTAAAGTCTCGGTGTCCTCTGTAATGATTATGTTTCTGTCTATCATCTCGGTAATCTCTCTTTTCAGTAGAATCTTTGTCAGGACAGTTAAAAGCCATATGTCCTATTTTATCACAATTGAAACATTTCAGAGGTAGTTTTCATTTATACTTACCTTTGCCTCTCGGTAACCTTCTAGCTAATAGTGCTTCAAACTCTTCTTGCTTTCTGATTTCCTCATATAGTTTGTGTACTTCTTCCATGTTCTTACAAAATCTTTCACTTGCTCCGCTATGATCTCCTTCAGAGTACTTGTACTTTCTTTCATTGTAATCATTAGATTCATCAAGATGAAAAGAACTAAATGCAGATTCAACTTTATTTACCGATGACCCATTGTTATCAAAGTTACTTAACTCAAATTTATGTAGCTTACCAATAGTAGCATCTAAAAAATTGGCATATTAGGTACAGACCTCAATTCATTGATTGCAGAGACTTGGATTGTATAAGCCGGTAGAAGAGTTCTTAACAACTTACTTCTTATATCCTTTTCTTCAATAGTTCCACCTGTTCCTTTGATTTGATTGACAATCTCCTTTAGTCTTGTACTGTACTGGGTTATGTTCTCACCTTCATTCATCCTCATAGATTCAAGTTTTTCTCTTAGACTGTCTACTTTTTCTCTTTGAACATGTTCATCACCACCATATACAGATATGAGCTTGTCGCACATTGCCTTTGAATTATTGCAGCCTTCTAGATTATTAAACTCTGAGTCAATCAATGCAGATGTTATTTCAATCATTGCTTGGATATGTTCTTGGTTTGCCTTTATTTCTTCCATAGTCAACGGATAGGTGCTCAGTGTGATGAAATGATTCTCCAGATAATATATAGCATATTCTCCAATTCCTGATAGGTGCAGCTTCATCCTTTTCTGCCATGTAGAGAAACTTGACTTGTTCAGCTTCGGTGCATCCCTCTTATACATCTTTGGATCTTTTCCTCAAGTACCTTTAAACTTTTCTTCCAAAGTCCAAAGCTTTGATACCAATTGATAGTTCTGATACTTAATGTAAGTACAGATCCAATAGCCAACAAGATGAGAGGGGGGCATGAGTCATACAAACTTAATCTTCCATAAAAATATCAGATTCAACCTCGGTAACATATACTTCAGTAATATAACCAAAACTGATAAACACGCAAACTCAAAAGCATATAAACATCATAAACCTCATAACACAAGATTTAATGTGGAAACCCAAATAGGGAAAAACCACTGTGGGATTTTGGACCCACTAAGAAATATACTCTTCTAGAGTATGCTTGGTTAAAAGAAAATCCTGTTAAAGATTAAAAACACAATGCTAGATGTGAACCGGTTAAGGGATTTCCCTCATATCTGTTAGGATCTTCACATTGTTAGAAGTGGCCTTGTTAAAGGATTTCAAAGAGTCAATCAGAATGTCACCTTGCTAGAGGGTTTTACAAATAAGACTGTTAAGTCCACTCGGTTAAGAGATTTTTTGTCACTTTCACAAAATAATAGTAATAAAAATCTATTTGCAACTTCACATCTACAATGCTAAAGTAGATTCTTATTTGCTCAATACAATCTAGACATAAAACTAATCTTGTCCATCTACTGGGCTTCTATACTCTATTATTCAAACAGGTCTTCAAGCATCTATGCTTGGTAATCACTATGTAGCATCCATGTGCATACACTTACCCGCATACATTGTTTATCAATAGTTCCCTATTTATAAACTATTAGCTAACCACTTAATCTCTTTGATCACACTTCCCATGATCAATCATAGAGATCAAATCTTCAAATTTGTCTAGGTCTGAAAAATATTTTACCCTGCCTTGGAACTTGCATACATTTCTTGGAACTTGTGCTAGGGTAATGCGGTTCAATCTACGTTCTAGATCTTAATGTTGATTTTCCTTTGCCATAGATTCATTAACAAAATTCATGCATGGCATACCAATCATTTAATCAGTTCTAGCTCATCAGCTTCCTTCATTAAATAATGCATGTAACCATTTAATATATTCTATTGCAGCTCGGTTACAACTCGGTAACAACTCGGTTACAACTCAGTAAATACTAAACAATACTTGGTAGACATTCCACCTTCATTAACTGATAGTGATAACCTTAGGGTTTACCAACTAGGTTCCTTAGGGTTTACCGACTAGGTTCTTTGCTTGGTAACATAGTATAGTATTAACCTTACAATTTACAACATATGTATGATGTTAAAACAATCTAAACATCATGATCTCATCATTGTCTAACTCGGTAATAGTTGCCCATTGAATACCTTATTCATCCCCTTATTCATCATATTCTTTCTCTGTCTTTTACCGACATCTTTATACTCATCAAATCATACTTCTCAAGATATGGCAACATCATACTGAGCTAGAAAATCAATTTCTTGACATCAATGACAAAATAATAATATTAAGATAGTAAACATCCTTAATTAGTTATATCCATAATCATCAACAAACTTCTCAATATCATTATTGAAATGCCAACAATCTCCCATTGTCTGTTATAATTCCAAATGCCAACATTGTTCAAGTGTTTTAACTAGGAACCCTACCAATTCACAATGTTTCCCATGTTCTCATCATGGTTGTCTTGGGTTCAACTTGTCAATTTGACCTCCTATTGTTGTGAGTTGATGTAGAGGTGTGGAGGTGGCTTCTAACATGTTTTTAATACCTTTTAGGTCCATTTGAGGTTTGCAACCATTATATTTCCTACCGATTTCACCATTTTACCTAAAAAAGGGCTACAAGGAATTAGCCCTATTAGGCCTCCAAAATCTAGTTTTCTAAGGCTTGAGAGAAAATAGTCCAAAAGACCCTGTAAAAAGTTTGGATTTTCTTCAAAGATAAACCTAACCTCAAGTTATATTTCTGGTTTTGGTTCCTTATCCCACCATACAATGCCCTAACCCAAAAATGAGGGTTTTAAAGGGTTTCTAGGCCTTCTAACCAGCAGTGGCTGGTCAATTTTGTGTTTGAGAAACAAATGGTCTTGTCAAGGATTCCCCTTCCATTGGAAATTCTATAATAACTTCATGGACCCCTCCAAAAGGGTATATTGTGATTTGGCATTCACCCTTGCACTTTGCACACCAAATTCACCCTGCCTCCTCGAGCCGGGTTGCTCCTAGACTCACATAGAACAAGGTGTCAATCATATCAAGATTTATCTATAGAACTTGTCCCTACATATATACACTATTAAATTGGTTTACTTCCATGTCCCAATAGTCTGTGATGGTATCACTAAGGGAATTCATGGGGCAACCATTTTACACAAAAGAGCTATTTACAAGCCAAAACTGGTTGTTTGCAAACCAAACCAAGAAAAAACCAACACACACTACCTAGGAATATTGAAATGAAGTAAAAGACTCTTAAATACACCAAAGAAACTCAATCCATTACTAGATCAATGGATTCAATCCATTTGTATTCATAAATTGAGCAAAATAAGCCAAAATGATGACAAACAGTCTAAAAATGAGTAGTTTTAGATTGTTGATCTTACAAAAAAAATATTTGAACATTGGTAACCATTCAAGAGAAGTTTTTTATATTCTTCCCCATGTGTGGAGGATTTCTAGGGCATTGGGCTATCCCTAACTCCATCGCTAAGCATTTTAGGACAAAAATTGTCATGACAACTTTCAAAAGTTGTCATGACAACTTTTTACAACTTTGAACATTTTGCACTTTTTGCTTTCCTAATCTATGAAACCTATTATAATTCATTACTAATGACTTTTCAAGCATTACTAAGACTATTTTAACCCTCCCTAATGCTTGTACTAGGTTCTGACACTTTTGACCATCAAGAAGGTCAATTACCTACTCAAACCACTACCTATGCACAAAATGCAAACCTAGGAAGCAACTAAGTCTACTAGGCCTACATTTGACTCAAAAAACTCACTATTGCACCCTCCTAGAATCCTTCTTCAATACCTAACTTGGCTAGGGTCAGTACAAGCCAAAATTGAGAATATCCTATAATCCTAAGTCCTAGGTGGTCCTACACC